>NW_019388881.1:0-5772 GCF_000671375.1 Centruroides sculpturatus
TGCCATTTCTTCAATTCGTCGCTTTACTGTGCTATCGCTTAGGGGCAACGTTTTTAAAATTTCAAGTATATCCTGATGCATTACTGTTGAGATAAATTCTTTTATAGATGATATTATTAAAGTTTCACCAATATTATAGCTTTTACCACTTTTTGCATTTACAGTCGACCCCCTTATAACACGGTAGATACGTTCCGGTTTTTATGAATCCATTTTCTACGAGTCCTTAAATACATGACCCAATCACAGCCTTGCACGTGTGCAGTTTACGGACTACGGCTGTTTGAAAGATTTTCTTACATAAAATTAATCGATTCTAGACTAATTTGACTCAACATTTCCAAAACACATAATTTTTTAGGAATAATCCATATAAACTATGCTATAAACAAAAAATTGTAGGATTACTTACCGAGCGTGCACCGTTCGACTACGCCATTGCTTAAGCTTGTTTTCGTCGTGGAGTTTGTCATCGAATGGCGCTCGCGTGCTTCCTGATAAAATACTTTTTTTGCGAAAAATTCGCTGAACTTTGGAGACATCATTAATATAAATATAATTTTTACGGACGTTAAATAATAAATGGTTTTTAGTAGGTCCGCTGCTCGTTTAAACTCAACGGTTTGTACAATATCCGCTATTGGTCTAGATTCGACCAATCCTGTCGCGACACGAGTCGGCGATGACGTTTTACCGAATTATACGAGTTTTTTTAGCGTGTTTGTACGAATACTGTCGCAATTTTTTCGCCGTCATATAGGAATCCGAACTATATGAACTCGTTTTATAGGTGGGTCTACTGTAATTGTGAAATGCGATAAGCGGCAATTAACCCATCTTCGTTCGCTGCATGTTGTTTCTTAAGTGATGCAACGATTTTGAAATTTTTTACATATTTCCTGAAAATGTTCAATGGGCTTTATCCTTATCATTTGGATGCTTTGTAGAAAGATGTTCTTGCAATCGACTTGGCTTCACTGCCTGATTGGATAATTTTTTATGACACAATAAACACATTGGATATTGTTTATAATTATTTAGAACAGATTCTATGAAACCCATCTTCAGATACTCAAGCAAATAGCCACGAGCGTATTTCTTTCTTTCTTTTTTTTTTTTGAGACGTGGGCTCACAATATTTACGACGTACAGTACAATATTTCACAAATAGATAGCCCGGGACGCCCCCTAGTGGGCGTTCTAGCAGCAGCGGTGTTATTCCGTGGTATTTAAATAATAAATTCCTATTACAAATAAAAATAATAATATACAGGGTGTATTTTTTATCTTGAGACAATGAAATATCTTAATTGGATCTCATTATTTCAGAAAAAGGTATAGACAAAAGTTGTAGGGTGTCGAGGGGGCATCAATTGGTGACCTAAGACGTGACCTTGACCTTCAAGGTCATTTGGCAATCAAGTATTTTTTTTAATGAGAACACATTTTTGACCCTGGAAATAGAAAGAGCAGGAAATTTTACATTCAAATATACCATTGATCTTAATTAAGGTCTAGGTCAAAGGTCAAGATTATTTTAAGGTTAAAATTAAAAGCTTTTACTAATGAAAAACCATACTTTTTATTAAAATGTAAAAAATGTTGTAAAAAAATGTAAATTTTACCTCCCTGTCTATTCCAGTAATAAAAAATATGGTTTCTCATTAGTAAAAGCTTTTAATTTTAACCTTAAAATAATCTTGACCTTTGACCTAGACCTTAAGATCAAGGGTATATCTGAATGTAAAATTTTTTGTTATTTCCATTTCTGGGGTCAAAAATATGTTCCCATTGAAAGAAACAGACTTGACCTCCAAATGACCTTGGAGGTCAAGGTCACGTCTGATGCCTCCAATTGATTGCCCCCTCGACACCCTACAACTTTTGTTGACACCTTTTTCCAAAATAATGAGATTCAATTAAGATATTTAATTGTCTCAAATAAATTATACTATCAATTTAAATAATAGCTGAAAATCATCGCTAGGGACGCCCCCTAGTGCGCGTCCTAGGCATTCCGAGACAGATGTACAAATAGTGGGATCAATGGTTTATATAAGTAGATATTTTGTTTGAAGCTGTAGACACGTGCTTACTCTCACAAATCTAACTACGTACTGAACAGAGATAAATACTAACTATGGCCAGTCTAATGATAGACGGTGGTAGCGCCATTTTGTTTCACTTAAGTAACATGAACTAAACTTATGCGCGGGCGACACAAATAGTATATTTTCAGAAATTTAAATATAAACACTAAAGAATTTTATGAAAACGTAATGAAAATGTTTTTAAATAATGCGATGAAAATTTTAAACAATACTTTAAAAAATTTCCATTTCAATGTTTTTAAAAGATCAATTAAATTTTTTAAGAAAGGAAAGTGCTTCAGTATCTGACAAAACCCCTATCGCCCACCATGAAAACTGGAACGCCCACTAGTGGGCGGTAGAGACCAGGTTGACTACCACTGGTATACATTATTAATATGGGATGCCCTCAGTGAATTCTTAGTCAGGAAGAAAAGAGGTTTATGAGAGTTAAATAAATTCAATCACGAATATGTATAGAAATATCAAGACGAGCGTTGGGATAGGTTGAAGTCTTACAGAAAGGGGATTTAGAGCGGATTTTGGAGTGTATCAAGGTTTAAGTCCATATTTTTTTTATTAATATTAATATAAGTGAATTATTACAAGATGCAGTGATAAAGGAGCTATGTTTATGTAATTTGCAATAAAGTACAGTACATGATTTTATTTGAAAAAATAAAGTTTGCTTTTATCTGAGTTAATATTCTGTGGCTGCTTAAATGTATTAGAGGTTACGCTATGATTTTTCTAATTATATTGTCACAGATATTCAATGAAATACGATATAGAAAAATGCAAATACACCTATTTATTAAACAGATATAAATGCCACTTCTCACCAGATTTGCAGTATCCAGACTTACACCCAGTCACGAAACATTTATTCGGCATGCTGTTGTTTCTTTTTCTCGCAGAAAAAGTTACAAAAATGCTTGAAAATGGCAAAACTATTTATTAACCAAATGGATAAAGCGACTCAAGCGCCAGCTATCGGCATCCTGACACATTAACTCTACTTTAGAACATATCTGAGACACGATTACTAGAATATAAGGTTGAAGTGTGCCGAAAAAGCGTCTAGAGACAAACTTTGTCACCAGGGCGGTACTGCCAGCAATTCGGGTCACTTTAGTTAGTGCTATAGCGGGTTTGTTAATTAATATAGAAATCGTTTGATTTTGATGTAATGATGCCTTCTGAGTAACGTGTTCCAAAGTGGCCATGCCTCTTGTAAAAAAAGTGCCATGTGTTCGTTTCCGAGAGATCCGGAGAAACAAAATGCGCGGAGAAGGTATATACCAAGAGACTTCGAAATCACCAAGAACTGCTTCCTTAGAGTACAATTGCAGATGCGAATGACGCTATTGCAACCTTAACAGAACTGTAGAGTATGTCCATAAGAGCAAAAAAGTCAAAGGAAGCATACCTCTAAATGTGACCTTTCGCGAGATATAGCCATACAGAGTAGCGTTTACAACCAACACTAAAGACAGGACGTAATTCCTACTATTTTCCTCAGGAGCAGAAGGGACCAAGGGAGAAAATTGTAGGGCTGACCATAACCAAAAGCTATGGAAGACTCCTACATCCTTCCAAACAGCTGCTGTATTTACTACTGTTGTGAAAAACACATCTCTCAGTATGTAGAAGATAAGAAATTTGTTATTGTTAGGATATTTGATGATATTGTAACAGATAGCAACTCGGTCTTAATCACTTTAGGATGTAAAGATCATTATGTACTGTACAGTACATCAGTATAAACTGTATAGAACGATAGCGTACAGTTTAATGCTGTATTGTGCGTAGTGTCACATACTCTGGATGAAAATAGGCCCGAGTTGCTGATAGCGCCGCCCTGGTGAGCTTATCCTAGACAAGTTTTGGGCGTCCTCCAACCTTATATTCTAGTAATCGTGGCTGAGAGACCAGTATATCGATCGAATCTGGTTAAGCTATATATAATTTAAGATGTCTATGGATTAATTTTATAAAGATATAAATTAAGATACATTTAAAAAATGAGGCTTAATGTGGATTATTTTCATTATAGAATTTAAGATAATAATTATACGCATAATAAATAAATATATAAAAGAATGGTTTGAATTAAATAGGATTTAATGTAATTAATACAAATTTAAAAATTCGTTAGATTCCTTCCTTGCAGATGGCGCTTTACAGAATACGGCACACGAACGTTGGATTACGTCACTTCCTTCCAATTCATTCTTTATAATAGCTTCGTCTTACAATAGCCGTAATTATAATAGGCACAACTTATTGCGGAAATGACGTAGAATCGTCGATTCTACGTCATTTCCGCACCCTATTTTGTCTCTGCTGTTAAACAAGCTGCTCTGTTGTAACAAAACCAATTTTTTTTCTTTGTAAAATTATTTAAATTTAGTATAATTATAATTAAACGTCATTAAACAATTTCTTGTTAATATAACCTGTTATACGACATTTTTACATTCGGTTCCTCCTAAATTAATAAAGTTTTGAATAATTTTTGTCAGGCGCGTCGCTTCGCATGGCGACGACGCCATGCGCGATGCATTACGAAGCGCTATGATAAAATAAATATAAACAAACTTTATTGTAGTTTAGTACTTTTTAATTCAATTCGTTAAGTAACTTAGTAACACACTTATATATAAAATATCAAAATAAATCTAAAGCAAACACATTATTCTAATACAACGTGACGCGTCGCATCCACGACGCGAAACCTTCCGCAGCGCATGATGTATATAACAAAACTTAAAAAGTATATTTACGATAAATTTATTTGTAGATTTTATATTTAAACATTTTACTATTCAACGAATTAATTTATATCTTATCGTATAATTAAATGACATTTGTGTATTATCGTAAACATACTAAGAGACGTGTCGCGTCGCATCTGTGACACGACACGTCTCGTAGTATGTTTACGATAATTGGATAAACGCTTTAGAATAAATGGTTGCGAAACGCGACGCGACGCGTCTCGCAACCATTTATTCTAAAATTGTTTTATCCAAAAATATAAAATTAATTTTTTTACAAAGCGCAATTTCCGCGTAATAATGTCAACTTTTTCTTTAAAAAGCCAAAATATATATATTTGAAATAAAGACAATTTGTTCCTATTATTTCTGCTGCCAAAATATCCTCTTAAATGGACCATTCTGTTGTAAAATGGCACAGAAAAACATGAAATAATTGTCTATAAAAAGGGATAAATTACTATTTAATCGCATATTTCAATAAAACAATAATAACCGAGTTTTAAAGCGTGACGGACAGACAAGAGTAAGAAACCATTGGAGAATTTATATATAGAATTCTGCTTAATGTGCGAGTCGAATTTTGTTAAATTTATAAGATTTTTAACAAATAACCGAGCAATTTAGAGACTTTAGAATAGGGGAGAAAACGTTTAAAAGAGCCGACATTTTGGATTTATTTCGATTTATTTAAAAGTTTATCGCTAAAAATCGATAAAAATTAAGTAGAAACACGATAAAATTGTCTCGTTTTTTACCTGTTTAAGAGCCAAGTATAACATTTTTTTCGCTTCGTCTTGCCTGAAAGAAGATGTAGTCAACCGATTTTCAGACAAGCAGAGTTTTAACTTTTTTTTCTTTTTGTTCTTTTTCTGTTTTACGCTTTTGGAAAATTCAATCTA
>NW_019388882.1:0-5875 GCF_000671375.1 Centruroides sculpturatus
GTTTATTATGATTCATAATAATACATTCGATTTTAATTGCACCAAATATTTTGTCTGGTCAATTGATCGATATTCATTCCATTCATGCAGCGGAATCCCGGAAGACGATATTTCAATACATTTTTGTTTATTACTAACCAAAGATAATTGCATCCTTGGCACATGAATGGGTTAACTGAAAAATAAATAACAGATTTTATTATCAAAAATCAAATTTTTGAGAAATTATATTAATTACATATACTTACGAGAGACATCGATAACTCCGGCAACATTGTTAGTTTTTTGAAGTATGGGACCAAAAACTGCTTCTTCTAAATATGGCAGTCGATTCATAGCCAGATGTAAAAGTTTAGGGGCTGCTCCAGTAAAGGCTGTAGGAGAAATACTGGCTATACTGCAATTAGCCAAGTTTATCTGTAAAAATTATTTTAAGTTTGTTATTCTCACAAATTAGTTTTATATTTAGTTAATTTATTTTTTAAAACAGAAAACATTCTACACAATAACGATTTAAAAGTATGCTAAATTATTGCTATAGTAACATACGAGCGTATTTATATTAATTGGATTGGATTTGTTGACAGGAGATATCATTAAGTTGAGGAATTAGTACAGAATTTTATTTTATGGTTAATGCTAATTTAATCCTCGATGGCATCTACTATTACAGACGACAGATTTACTCGTAAAACATTGGAAGGATCTATAATACTTTTGTATTAGGACATACGTA
Source organism: Centruroides sculpturatus (assembly GCF_000671375.1). Taxonomy (NCBI): domain Eukaryota; kingdom Metazoa; phylum Arthropoda; class Arachnida; order Scorpiones; family Buthidae; genus Centruroides; species Centruroides sculpturatus. The sequence goes on from NW_019388882.1 coordinate 737, forward strand.
TACGTGGGCAGTTCATCTTCTGTCCGGAATTTCAGTAATGTCGATGGAACTGCATGCGCTACATGGAAACAATTTATGTTTATTTCTTTAAGTACTTCCTCTTCACCAGCGAACACATCTCCCATCAAAATAATGAGATTTTTGCCTTCAAAAAAGAAGTCTTTTGGCTAGTGTCAGAGCCACTACGTGACAAACTCTCCAACTGAGCGATTCTCCTGTTTCTCTAGGCTTTTTTCAAAAAGTAAACGGGTAACAATCGCAAAATACAAATCTGGACTGTAAGCCGGATGATCCAGAATTTTCCAACCAAGTCCATTTATCGCTTTTACCGTGCGCAAGACCGTGCACCGACACCTGTCAAATATTTTCATTTTAGGCATGGCATCGTTGCCAAAACGATGGGAGAGGTGTTTTCGTGTGGAGGAAGTATAACTAAAAGAAAAAAAATTGGGACTTCGTGTCTACAGTTTTATCGCCATTACTGATATACAATACTGATTACTTGTGGTACTCCCTTTGCTTTTCATTCTTTCCTCCACGTAAGCACTAAGAGGCCATTGGAAACATTAAGGATCCCCTTTTAATGATACCCATCGTGGGTTTAGTCAGACCGCAATGGTGCGGTTAGGTGGCGAGGGATAGACCCGATATATCCGGACCTGCCGAATTCGATCCCACAGCGCTAGGCTGATTTCCTAACCGCTTCGGCCATTCGGGCGTCGCCTTTTGCTGCCTTATATTAATTAATATTAGAAAAATATAGTAGTATAAAGTCTAGACGTTTTACAGAAAATATATCCAGAAAGAAAATGAAAATTCTCATTAGTACTGGACAATAAAAGCAAAATAATCTTTAAAACATGTAACTTTCTTTTAAAATGACAATAATGACTGGCTCGCTTTCAATCTAACATATCATATCTAACACATTCAATCAACATGGATTTAACACTTACCTGCAAAAATGGATTATGTTTCGTCATTGCGAATGACATTGGTCCTAAGATGTTTATTCTGTTGTGCAAAAGATCGATTTGCTGCAAATTGGGGCAATCATTAAACGCATTCATTCCAACAAAACGGATCCTATTTTCTGCTAAAATGATAGATGTTAGACGCTGCATTCCCCGGAAAGCATCTTGCGGAATTTCGTCGAGATTGTTTCTAGCGATATTGATTGTAGCCAGAAACTGTAATTTTTTGAAATCTTCGAACGGAACGGTGGTCAAAACGTTGCCAAAAAGACTGATAGATCGTACTGATAGTTCGGATCCATTAAATGCATTCGGGCTGACTTTGTTAATACGATTAACTTCTAAATGGAAAGCTTGTACTTCGATGCCTTTAAACATATAAGAGGGAACCTGCGACATATCGGTTATTTGGATCCAAACTCCTCTGAAGGCCCAGGGTTTAGGAATAGAACGGAATACTTTCTGCAATTCTGCATCATCTTTGGCTTTCATGCAATTAATACCTTCTCCGTCACAGTCGCAAGGTGCTATTACCGATGAAGGTGGGCATAATTCGTCATCGTCACCAACACAAAGATGGAAGGCTAACAGTAATCCAAAGATGAACAAAAAGCCTGAAAATAAAATAAAATTCTTCATCCTATTTTTTCACATTTCTTTATTAATGTTTTCTCAAATTTACATAAGAATAAATTATTTTGAATTATCATTCATTGTAAATATCTTATCTTTGCATTTAGATATTTCTGAAATGTATCGTGCTCATCAGTTTTGTTATGTGAGAGAAAGAAAAAAGGAAAAAAAAAAAACAAAATCATATATGCGCAAACACTGCACTAAAACTCTATGAAAACAGAATATAATTCCTCACTCTTGTATATAGGAAACTCCGATTTACGCCAGGATTATATTCCTAGAGGAAGCGTGGATTTTTTTCTAATTCTTTCCGCTGTGTGGACACTAAGGGAACCTTTTTTTAAATAAGCCCATTACGGATTCGGCCGGGTCCACAATGGGACGGGCGGAAGGTGTGGAACGGGGTCCGACCCCGAAAAAATCCTGGGATTGCTCTCAAAGATTCGATCCCGGATTCCCTAGAACAGTAGACTGACGCCTTAACCGTCTCGGCCATCTTATTTTTGTAATTTTGCCTCGGCCATCCGGCAGTCTTAGCTTTGTATTGTACCATCCACTATTAGGTCTTTGTTGACCTTGTTCGACAGTAGTTTGGCATCTATTGTGAGAATTATTGGCACGAATTCGTTTTTAGAATTATATCGACACCATTTTTTAAATTTTTTTTTCAAAATGAATTTTTGTCATTTTTGCAAATCCTCGTAAATCGGGAGCTATCTATAGTTATTTTCTGGTTTATATTTACTGTTTAAATAATAGTAAACGTTACTAAATTGCTTTTATCACCATGAATTTTATGGAAGTAATGAAATTCTACGATCATATCAAGCGTAGATGAGAAAAATAAATAATGTGATAAATATGTAATTTTAAATTAATGTTAAAAATTGATAAATTAGCTGTAATATCAATGATATTTAGATCAATGACTCCGTAATTTGTGTGAGATGTTCGTATAATTTGGAGTAAAAAAACATATAAATTTTAACAGCATCAGTGAAATCATCAATATAATTTTAGAAGAAAGGAAATTCCATCATAATATATTTAAAATATAGAATATATATCTAAAAAAATGTCTATACGTATTTTACCATTATACGTGCCATTAAGAAAAACGAAATGGTAACAAAATTAATAATTAATTTTGGTAAAAATTATAAGAAAACTGAATTAATCAATAAATAAAGGATATTAGTTTACCTCAATCTTATTTCTTACACAAAATAGTTAAAATCATTTTTCTATTTTTATTTGGCAGCTCGAATACATTTTAGAATATAGAGGAAATTTTTTAAGTATAATTACTTTAGATGTAGGCTGTGTTATTTTGCAAGTTTCATTTTAATATACTGAATTAATTAGTTTGTTTAACGTACAAAACGAAAAAAAGAAGAGTTTAGTGTCATCCTTTGGAAGAAGATAGATGCCGTTTAATATAAACAGGAAATTTAATAAATGACTTTGTTGCTTAAATAAATTCGTAATTAAACGAGAGTTTAGAAAAACCTTAAAATAAGCGCAAAGACAGCATTAAATTTTTTATTCTACACTCAAATTTGAGACGTTAGCTTGTTTAAAATGTAGTTAAAATGATACCGTTCCGTATAGGGGCCTTTTTTATTTTTTAATTCTCTCAGCCCTGCGAGCTCTAAGAGGGCCTTTTTTCACACTCGGCACGGTTTCGGCCAGGCCCACATTGGGGACAACAAGGCCTTACATATCCTACGCATCTTAGTTCGTAGGCCGTATAAAAAAAACATCAAAAATATAAAATAATTTTTTTAGAGAAAGGTTTTCTTTAATTATATATTTTGTATTAAATTTCTTGCTTTCTGAAAACTAAAATACATTATATTACTTATCCTATCTCTTTTATTGTAACGTTTCCAAATAATAAAACAGCAATAGAAATTACACGTTTCGGTGAAACTTTCCAGACTTTCTAGAATTTAAAATTTAAAAATCTATAATAAAAATAATTTAAAAAATATTCCATCTTTTCTTTTAAAATAATGAAAATTTTGTATTTATTTATTAATTTATTTATTGATATTTATGCCCCATTTCCCAACTCCCATATAAATTAATGGAAACGTTAAAGGAACAATAGCTTTATACACAAGCAATGTGTGAAATTTTAAACATTTTTTAAATAGGCTATTTAATTAATAAATTAATATTCTTAGTATTTTTATTATACAGTATATTACAATGAAAACTTTAAAAAATAACCTAGAAAATAAATCAATTGATCGATACACATTACTTACACGATCTTGATCAATCAAAATGGTATTTATTCTGGTAAAAATCAAACAAAAACCGNAACACTGTCGCTAATTCCGTTTTATATGAATTCCATGTTGTACGAGTCACTTAGATTTTACAAATACGTAAGCCGTTCGCGGCCCGGCACATGTATTTGTAAAATCTAGGTGACTCGTACAACATGGAATTCATATAAAACGGAATTAGCAACAGTGTTTTAGGAGGGTCGACTGTAAGAAACAGTATATAGAAACGATTTATACGATCAGTAGGCGAATTTATTACAATCGGCCCAATCAAAGAGGGCCGAAGAGCCATTTAAGGCCTGGCATTTATCGGGTCCTCAAATACAATTGTTAAAAATTATTCCGTTGCATTCCTCGTATGCGAAGAAAAGAAAATTCTTTATTTTTGTCACGTTTTATTATTAGAAAATTAAATAGTTTTTTAAAACGGGGCTAAAGAAAATGGAGCTCTCTCCCTCTCCCAGAGATCCCGACAGCTACAATACAATATTTGATCGTAGGCCTATAGTCTTTAACGAGTTTATGTATTATATAATAAGGAATCGAAAGCCTCAAAATGAAACATCTACTGCATTAAATGTATTTTATGTATAATAATTAGGAAAGTCGATCGAGGAATTTAACACCAAAATTCCTCTTATTGGAGATAAATTACCAGAATTTAATTAATCAGGTAAAATAGAAGGAAATGTAATTAATTAGCATACGAAGACGCCACACAAATTGAAAATATTTTAGAAAAAAAAAGTTAAATAATTTTTAAAGTTTATCACCCCCGAAAAAAGATTAAAAACAGAAAAAAAAATTCTTATTCCTTATTAAGCGCTTTAATAATAATTTTTGCCGGCAGAAAGAAAGCTTAACTTTTCAATAATTTATTTTTCCGAATTCGATCGTTAATTAGTAATTTATTAGTTAATTTACAAATCGACTTACCCGTCATTTTCAGGTATTACCAACCGAATTTCCCTTCTTAACGTTTTATATCCTTGGTGACGTCACGTAAGACTTTTCACTTTCTCACGAAAACGCGCACCTGGCACATTGCAAAACTGCGTATCAGCTCTTTTACACAGATAAAAACTCGGTCCAGGATGTGCACGCGCCATTCAAACGATTAAAGATTCGTAAATAATTTATTAATATTCGGAAAAATCCTTCTTCTTTAACTTACACACTAGTTTTTCTATTATAGTAGGCTATTACCGATGAAGGTGGGCATAATTCGTCAT
>NW_019388883.1:0-4650 GCF_000671375.1 Centruroides sculpturatus
CCCAGTCCCCAGTTAGGTCGGATAATCGAGGCTCTACTGTACTCTCATGGCACATGGGCTAGGAAACACTGCAATAGACTAATATTAATAAAATAAAATTTTCATCTGTTCTCCATGCATGACTTCCTGTGATTGATTGAAGATACATTAACAAAATTATTATATCTTTAGTAGTTTTGGAATGAAAGAGTGCATGTGACTTTTGACTCATTAAGAGGCTAATAGAAATATAATATCATTTATTGAATGGTGAAGTATATTCTTCCATATAAGATGTATTAATGCACTCTAGAATATCTTGTATGGTGAAAATAAGCAACTTTTAGTGTAATCCAACATTAGACTGTTTTTTATAGAACAAATGTTTTTGAGTTATAACTTGAAAATGTTTGTTCTATAAAACATTTTAATGCTGGATTATACTAAGGTTGTTTGTTTTCATCATTGAAGATCAAGTCATGGCAGTGACCCTGTGCCAAGTAAAAAAACCACTGACTGACTATATATACAGGAATCAGAATTACAGATTTTTAGGGATTGATTTTTCTACCCTCCAAATGCCTAAAGTAATTCTGAAGAATATCTTGTTCATAATATAATTGTTTTTTAAGGTAGTGTGCAAAATTTCTGATTTTTCTATAATGGGTTGCCAAAAATCTGCTGAGTTTGAATCATACGGTGCTATTCAAACTCAGCAGAGTTCGGATTTATTCAAATTTTTTCGTTTGACATTCGATCCAGCTATTTCACCTGAAGAAGAGCCCAGAAGGTGTTAAGAAAACGTTTGTATTGGAAAGATTAATTTCTATACACATCGGTTAAACGTGCAAGTAGGTCTTATTTATTTTACACAACCTGGTGTGCAGTTGCTGTTTCATGAAAATGAATCTTTGATATGTGAAATGAAACAAAAGTTTGGGAATTTTATGGCACTAAAGAGATAAGAAACAGACAAGAGATTTATTGTCTGATTCTTGTTATGCATTGATATAAATCAAAATATGCTGAAATGAAATAATTTGATCCATAACTTAGCCTACAAAAATTAGATTAATAATAGAAAGACACAAGTTGCTATTTACACTTTTTGCTAAAATACTATTTATTGTGTAGATCTTAGTGTCCTTCACAAGCAAGTAAAGCTATTTATGTGGCAGTAAAGAAGGAAAAAAACTTAAAAAATAAATATACATCTATAATAAGTTTGTCTGAAAATCTTAGACAACATATATTTTCAAACCTGCCAAGATTAAAAAAAAACACACATTGTATTTTAACTAAATACAAACTGTTAAATTTATAAGGAATTCCTTCTTCTATTTCAGAATGCCTCAAATATAAAGTCTGTATCAGGTACTTATAGTTAAATAGGCTTATTCTTGATTGACACTATAAATATTGTCAGATTTATATCTACACCACATACACCATTTACAATTACACATTACCGTGCTTCTGGTCTGAGGTAATTGTAAATGTCAAATTTTGCAATTTCTTTGATATATAGTTGAAATAGGAAGAGAGAAATGTTACCTTAGGTACTGTTTTCCTAATTAGTAAGATTTTGTACCATATTTTTATATTAATTAATATTTTTGGCCTTGCATTTGTATATGGCACATTCTAATCCTGAAAAATGGGGTATCTTGTCTTAGTAAACAAATTAAAATTTTCAATACAAACAGAACCATAATGAAGACATTCATATATAAAGCACCCTTTGTACTTTTAAAGAGTCTGTACCAGATTTTCAAATTGTGCTGTAAAATGATTTGGGGTTTACAATTATTCCAGTCAGCCCTATTGGTAGAACTTACTAACTCCCAGATAAACTTTTAGTAATTATGTTTAATATCTCCTTGTGCTATTTATTTTCCAAGTTTCCAATACCTTAATTATATTTTTTCATAGAATTTCATTTTTCATTAGTTTTGTGTTTTGAGGCTGAGTGTTAGCAAAATCTTTTCTCTGTAGCTTACAGAATTGTGTTCACTTTCAAAATTTTTGATTGATTGATTATGATTAAACTTTGCCATTTTTTATTAATTGTGACAAGAATCCAAAAATGTAATAAAAAAATGGTGGTCCATGACTTTTTTTTTGAGATACATTGGTGTCAAAGTGACAATGTCCATGTTTCATGACATGATTGAGCATGTCAATGTAATTTATGGGGCAAAAATAAACAGCAGCATTACATGCACTTAACAGCAAATGGGTGCCAAAATGAACAAAGCCGTTGACACTGATTGAATGTAAGGATCACCTGTCCATGTGCTGCATGTGTTAAAATTGTCTTTTTCTGTGGCCAGAAACCATTTTTGCGTGTACACGTGTATGTCCTTACATATACATTCAAACATGTGTCAACATTCAGGTTATATGGAATGAAGGATAATTTATTTGTTCTAATACTAATAAAATAGTTTTACTTACAAAAATGCAATGATTTACCTCAATTCTGTCATAAGACAGTCATGCAGTATCCCAGTATAACACTAATGTACATTTTAAAACAATTAAGTAATTTGTAAATCAAGATATTTTTAGTGAGTAGTTTGGTCTGTTTGATAAAATTATTGGGAGGACCTGGCCACTGTCTTCCCTAATGACCAGCTGCCTTTCCAAATTACGATAAACAAACTATGGTTTAATTTAAGAAACCTAGTTTAGCTATTAATGTTGCAAGGCCACCCATGTAAAACTTGCTTTAGGTAACATGTTTCTAGAATATCATTTCTGGAGGATTAGACATGCTTTCTAGGTTTCTTAAGTTATCAAATTGTGACTTTATTTGGAACAGCGAAATATATATGAATTATCCTCAAGTTATTCAACAGTTTAAGTATAACATTTAAACTAAAATTGAAAAAATAATGCCTGATGATGCCTGTAAATTTCATAGCACCAAAAGTAATTTTATTTCTTTCAAACACATTATAATAATTAGTCATAAAACATTATTTTATTTAACTATTAAACATGTAATAGTTAAATAAAAGCATCTTTATTGGAAAGAAATAGTCAATAAATATAATGTTGACTATTCCTTTCCAATAAAGATGCTTATTGTTTTTATTTATTAGCTTTTAGAATTATAAATTTTATAAATAACAACATTCAAAGCCTGAATAGTATATCTACTAAACTGCCGAACGATCGCCTAAATATCGGGCTATTATATGGCTAATTAAATGATTAGAATAAAGTAATTTGTCATTAGAGGTAAGCGTTAGGCGCCATCTCTTAAGTAAATTAATAATTAAATTGTTGTTATTTATGCGATTTGTGCAAAAACTGTAGATGATACGATGTTTTGAGTATCATTTTCTAATTCAGAAGATCGAAATACATAAAGAACGCCTACATTTTCGAGAAAAGTTTTTTCACTGTTGCATTGTGTTAGAAGTAAGAATATTACACCGCGTCCATGCTTTTTCATTCTTTCAATATATAAACTGCGAAAACATTAAACTTATTTGTGAAAATTTTTAAACTAAATCAAGAGATTATAATTTTAAAAATTTACTGCTACAAACATTTTAAATAACGCTAATGAAATTACAACTGTATCGTTTCAAAGAAGAAAAACAAAAATGAACTTTAAATTCAAATTTAAGTGTTCGATTGACGTAGAACAAAATCGTTTCTTTTAAAAACACATCCGTTCGAATTATCGAATTCCGTTATTCTTCTTTCGTTCCAAAGAAAAAGAACATCATGGACGATCGTGGAAAAGCGCAAAAGCGAAAACGCGATCTCACCCCTTCCATGTTAGAGGAAGATTCCTCTCGAGTAAAGAAATTGACTCCCGTCGATCGAAACCTGCTTCGGACTTTAAACGATGTCTTCAACGACTACAGCAAAAAAGTAAGAAAAGACATTCGAAGAAAACGTATGGGAAGCAAGAGAACAACTAGAAAGAGATCGAAGGTAAGGAAGGTCGGAAGAAGACGGTCAAAATCGAAAAGGATGGCAGGGAGAAAAGAAAAAGGACGATCGAAGAGAAGAAAGGAACGAAGCGGAAGATCTCGTAGAAGGGGCAGTCGAGGCAGAAAGAAAATAGGGAGTCAGTAGAACGGTCATCTTCACAAATGTCCCAGAGAACCGGAAACGGAATTGCTAGATTACCGTAATCTAGTGACCAAACGGCTCTTTTCAGAGCCATGTTTTTATTGATAAAGAGGAGCCAAATCCATTTTAATAAACAGCAATTAATGGTTTATTATATATATCATAATTAATATATGTTATACATTCAATTTTACTTTAAATTTTGAATCGTTCGGAACGTTTCGAATGTACAAATTCGAAACTGTTTAGCGTGTAGTGAAAATTGGCTTTTTGATTATTTAATACTTTAATTTTTACGTAAATCTTAAATAATCTTTTTACTAAAGTTGTCACACGTGATTATGTAAATTACGTCTCTTGGTAGGAGTGATGTACCTCAAACTTAGATACTGTAACGTTTACAGTCGATAAGATCATTGATTATTCCGTTTTATATGAATTCCATGTTGTACGAGTCACTTAGATTTTACAAATACGTGTACCGGGCTGTGAACGGCTCATGTATTTGTAAAATTTAAGTGACTTGTACAACATGGAATTCATATAAAACGGAATAATCAACAGTGTTATAGGGGG
>NW_019388883.1:4926-5828 GCF_000671375.1 Centruroides sculpturatus
GTTGAAAATAAAGTTAGGTACTGTAAAGCAATTTCTCGAATTTTAGGGAAAGCAATAGCTTTTTGGCTCCAAAAATCTTTAAGATTAATTCTTGTCTCGAATGTATCCTTGCAGTTACTATCATGTTGCATTTCAATTAGCTCTTCTTATATTTCATCCGGTACCTCAGAAATGTTGACTATGAAAGGATTGCAAATCAGTTTCCAAATACCTTTGTCCTTGCAGCCAGAAAAATAGCGATTGAATTCATTTTTCAAGCTGTGCAAATGGAATGTAACGTAATGTTCTTTTGTATTTGTCCTTCAATCTCAACACACTGTCAATCAATAATTGGGTTCAATGTATCAAACGCAGAAAAATTCTCTCTTTCGACTTTGCAGATCCATAGGTCGATTTTAGCGATAAACGCACTGATTTTACCTTCAAATGCAAATTTATTGCTAGTGCCTTCCAATTTCATATTTTCTGACCGTGCACCATACCCTAGCCCAATCCGCTATCGGCTCTAACCTTGACGTACTGCACATTGTCATCAACTCGTCATAATTTATTTAATAATCTTGGGATAACTTCACGAACCACTTCGGGTGCTTTCAGGGATCACCAACCTGTGGTCCATGGACCACAGGTTAAGAACCACTGGTTTAGAAGATCCAAAAAAAAAAAAATTACTGAAGAACTGGTAACATAAAAACATACCGTATGTTTCTATATTCAACAGTTGACTTAACAGTGAATTTTCCATTGAGTCCCTCCATTGAACGATCTGACGTCGTGTTTTGCAGAAAAAAGAAACACTTTCGTTGATAGGTTGCTTTTCAAGATGGCTGACTTAAGTAATGAGAAGGTGGCGATTGTGTCTGTTTTTCTAAATAATTAAAGTAACTCGCTTAACCATTATT
>NW_019388884.1:0-5772 GCF_000671375.1 Centruroides sculpturatus
TAATTAATCTAAACAACTTTAATATCTAGAACGTTCTCGAAATTATTTAACTAGTTTCTGAAATGATCCCTAATTGTGTCTATATGTGGTTTCTTCTGTAGCTGTATAGTTTTAAATATATTATTATAAAAAATTAATAATTTAATATACATATAAAAATTAATTTATTTATATAATTGTTCGAAATGAATCGATACCAAAACCGTAAGTTGAAACATTATTATTCCATTAAGTCATATTTCCTCCGACTTCATTAGCTGTGCTTTATGAACCATTTTAGAAATTTAAATTTACAAAATAATAAAAAATTTTTGCAATGTATAGGGAAGTGTAAGTATTGAATTACAAACTACTCTTTCGACAGGCCAAATTCTTTCGCGATTTACAATTTTTTCGACATTAATTACAAAAATTTTTACACTTTATTAGTAAAGAACATCGAGTAAGGTCTCTCAGTGACATATTTATCAATGACGCGACACGAACAACGCAACTAGACGCGACGGAATGAGAGGATAATAATTTAATTTTTAAAAAAATAATTTTCACTATTACCTAAGGCAGTTACAGGTGCAGATTTTCCAATTTGAAGATCCCTAGATTCCATTAAAGGTATCCAACCATTAGGATATACAGGAGGGAGTTCACCAGGATCTCTGGTTTCGTTAACTTCTCGTACCAGCAAAGATAATTTCTGACGTCGTTTCCTGGCTTTAGGACGTAAATAATCGTAACCTATCTCTGTCATATCCTGTAGAAAAAGGTAGAAAATAATTTAGGTTAAAAGAATTTGCTTAATCAGCAGAAAGAAGCAAGTAAAGAAGAAATCGCATTGCAGCACCGATAACTAAAGAATAATAAAAGATAAGCAAGGAATGTGTTTTTGAAAGACCACTTACCACAGTTTTATCGTAATTAACTGAAGAATAGTAAATAATTATTAGCAAGAAGAGTAAAAGGATCAATTGATACGGTTTCTCTGCCGAATCCACAAGAATTATAACAAAATAGTGTAACAAACATTCGACGAACGACAAGATCCACGTCGTCATCCATAGCGTGATGCTAGCAATTCCAGATAGAAGAAACGACATTTTTTTATTTTTTCAAAAATTCTTTAAAAAATCTAAAATAGAATTTTTAAAAATATCTGTTTAGATTATTATCTACAATAAAAAAATAACTANGGTCCATCGATGTCTGGTCGAGTCACATAGACAAAACTGAATTCCACAATTAAAATTATTTTATAATAGCATAAATATTTACAGATGTGTGTCAATTATAGCCTAGTTCTAGGTATATGATTTAAACATTAAATCTTATTCCTAGAAAATCTTATGAATGATAAATTGTTTTGTTACAATTGCTACGTATTGTCTTAATATAAATGGAAGCTTTTTAACTACAAAAAACATCACATGCCTGGTGTTTTTTCTATTTTGGGTGCTATTAATTTTATTACTACTATTATTAATATGCGGAGAAGAGGCATTGGGGGCTAGATCGTCTCCCTTTATGTTTGATCTGTAATGGTTACTGCTGTTCTGTTTTTATTGTCTCTTCCCGTGTTGTCCGGGCTATTACTATATTATTGACTGAAGTATTATTGTAATTTTAATACCTCTTTTTATTGATCCTATTATTCTTTGGAAAAGACAAACAAAAACACTCTAGGCCCAATAAGATAAAGATTCCGCAAAATCCACCCTTCTTCTACATCTCGACAAATATGAGAAATACTAGAGACTAGATACTAGAGCAGATAGAAATACTATCTGCTGTGTAATGCAGAGCCAAAAACAAACCAGTAAAAATCTGAAAAACCAAGCACAACATTGTTTATAACAATGGATAAAATGTTCTAGAGTAAAATATACATCTATTACAACAATGAAACTTTGAATATTTCAGAGTGAAACAGATGTCTTTTCCAACAATGGAAAATTGAATATTCTAGAGTGAAATATACGTCCTTTTAACAGTGAAAAATTGAACATTTCTGGAATGAAATATAGGCCTACGTCTTTTTCAACAATAGACAGTTCTCGAATATCTTGAAGCAAAATATACATCTTTTACAACGACAATTCTCGAATGTTCTACAGTAAAATGTGTATATTTTATAACAACGAAAGCGTTTTTAAAGGTTCTAGAATAAAGTAAACATCCGCTAACCTATAATAAATTATCAGTTTCTAAAATATGGAAAATTTTAAAAACATTACAAACATTAACCACTGTTGCAACTAATATATTGCAATATCTCTTCAATTACGTGTCTTAAAGTAGAATAATTTTGTAATTTATTAAAGAAATGTTAATTTTCAAACAGTGTTTTAGAAATTTCAGTAAAGTTTCTTCTCGAAAGTATAAAAATATGTTAGATTTTTCTAATTCTTTTTAACTTCGTGCCAAACGTAGGCAACCAAAACCTAATTGTGTCTGTCTGTATGTCTATCTGTGATATACTGTTATAATTTTTTTTATTTTTTTTTATTTTTATGACAAAACATTTAGATTTACTTAGATGGTCCATGGATTGGATGGTATATGGATTGCGGGTAGAAATTTAAAACATTTTATTGACTTATTAATACAGTTTACAAGCAGTAGCTTCGTGTTTTACGATTATAGAGATAGCATATCAGCAACTTTCAGATTTATAAGTGTACACAGTAGCAGTCTTCTGTATAAATAATTCATAAAATTCTATATAAGGATATATCGCTCAGTCGATATATACATATATAAATAAATAAAATTATATTCTTGCGGCAAAATCATCGAAAAATTATACTAAAATTGTACTAAAGTGGTCTTACAAGTGTGTTATGTTTACATAAAATTACGAGATTTTAGACTGGATCCGAATTCAAGTACAGGAGAAACTAGAAGGTAACTGTGGAGATTTAATTTTGAATGACACAGAGGAGCTGAAAAATCTATAATTTTGAATTTTAAATTGTATACAGGTAAGAAGAAATTTTTTAAATGTTAATTTCAATTATAAAATCAAAAATAGAACACTATTATATAAAATTCTTAAAATAAATATGTTATTATTATAGAAAAAAATTATAATTTGATATCTATTATAATTAATCTAAACAACTTTAATATCTAGAACGTTTCTAGAATGCTTCTCAACATTATAGAAAGCGAGAATTTATTTTAATAACTGAATATTTTGCTCTAGAATCTAGACAGTTCAAGAAACTGTTCATTGTTGTTAAAGATTATTTTTCTTATTGGTAGATAAATAATCTATTACAATAATGCTCGGTATTTTGAATGNTGTTACTTTTTATTTTTTATGTTGAACGATTTTTGTTGTAACGCTTTAATTAATATAAAGCAATATTAATTAATATTATTAATTAATATTGCTTTCTGTGCTACGTTATTTTTCATGCAAACACTTTACTTTCTGTTATCACTCTATGTTGCATTTATTTCTACGCTAACACTTTCTATGATATCATTTTGTATGCTGCATTACTTTCTATGCTATCACTTTCTTTGCTGTCGTTTTCTATTCTACATTGTTTTCTATGCTATATAACTTTAATGCTACATTACTTTCTACTGTATACAACTTCTATGCTACATTCTTTTCACATTCTATACTAAATTCTTATCCTTATTACTATTTCTACGCTGCATTATTTTTCATGCTGTTGCTATCCATACCGTATTATATTTTCTCTATAAAAATAATAAAAAGATTGAGACGATATGATTTAACAAATTGTCCCTACCTGAAATTAAGTTTTGGGGATTTTTCATTGTCCAAAACAACGCGCTCGGAGTGAAGTAAACTCGCGAATATCTTTTGAATAACTTTCCGCGTTCATACGATTCATTCACTTTAAATACTTTAATTAAACTGAATGAATATAAAGCAATTAAACTTGAACTGCAAATTACTCTAATTTTCACTTCGTTACATACACACACACAGCACTTTCCTCTGTAAATTTTATACACTTACACCGGCGAAAAATCTAATTTTATGGGATAAAAACACAAAAAATTCCATTTCTTAATTCAATAAAAGCGTTAAACATTTATTTCTAATTTATATAAAGTCTAATTTGCTTAATTTATATAAAATTGGTGATGTTACTAATGCAATAATTTAAAAACAAATAAAATATTTTAGCTAATTTGTCTGAAAGTCATTTTGAAAAAAAAATTTTTAATTTTTATATTTAAAGAAAAAAAAAATAATTTTTCACTTTCAGAAATGTACTATCTGGCCTAAGGCCAAATATTATTATACAAATTAAAAATTATGTACTACTATTTAACCACACAAAATCTATACGATGATATAGCATTTTAATATTAAAATTATTTATTAAAATATAATTATATAATACTAAAACTATAAGAAATAATCCTAAGAATGTAAAGTAAATGCATTATTTACAGTCAAACACGTAAAAATACGTTAATTTTGACGCTTTGCTCACTTAATTGGGATCATCTAGCCGTTAACTGATTATTATAAAATTTTGTAGAAAAAATTAATTTTTTTAAGTTTAAACTGATTAAAATAATATTCTAAAGATGGATTTAATTGCAAAAAATTCGATAAAAATAACAAAAATATTGGCAAAATGTCCACAAACTGGGTGTGAGCTGTACATTATTTTTTCATTACACACGTATGAAATTATATATGTTACGAACTGGAAAAAAAATGTCTGAAATTATCTTTATTATTATCATTTTCATCACGAAATTATAAAATAAATTATTAAATAAAATTTAAATTGATTAATTAACTTCTGAAATTTCCGTGATTGTTTTTTTTAATATGTAAATTAGTCTAATTTACCCCCCTCTGGTACTTTTTCTGTAGAACTAGTTTAATTTTAGTAGCTTTTTCCCTAATATTTCCATAGAATAAGTAGTTTTTCCCCTACCTCTCATAGAAATTAATTTAATTTAATGTTTTCCTCTCTGGTGTTTTCTACGGTAATCAATTAAATTTTGGTAACTTTTTAAATAGAATTTTAGTGGTTTACCTCTGATTATCATATAAAAAGTAGTTTTGCTACTATAATATATTTTTTTCTGATAAATTTTATATAATTGTAGAGATTTTTATTTTTATAAAATAAATGCCAATTGTTAAGTTTACATATTTCAGTTTAGTAGGTTATCCTCTGATATTGTATATAAAATTATTTAAACTGTGCTGTGCTTCTAACTGTGCTTCTAACATGTCCATAGAATTATTTATATTCTAGCAGTTTCCTTAAAAGTTTATAAAAATCCATTCCATTTTAATGAATTTTCATCCAAAAATTTCACAAAATTAGGCACTTTTAATGATATATCTTCTTCGAGTAATACTATACATTAATGCAATTTATTTTAATTTTTACAATATTAAACAAATTAATCAAATTTATNGCCACTGCTTCAAACACTATTTTCTTCGCATTTTTTTCGTTTATATTGATATTTTGAAGATACTCCTGCCATTGTGTAATAATTAAGTTACATTTTAAAACGGTCACTTACAATGATTCCGCCTAGAAGACACTGAAAGTTATAAGAAACGAAATTGTATGCATGGACTAGGGTTCTCATTTCCCGGTCCCGGAATATAATTAATTATTTTTAAGGTATAAAATAAATCTTAGAATCAAATGATATAATTATTTTTCATTTTTAAGTAACTTAATACGTCCTGCAATCTCCAAAATAATATTAATAATGCTGTGTAAAATATGTACAAAATTTACTTTTGAGTCA
>NW_019388885.1:0-5850 GCF_000671375.1 Centruroides sculpturatus
TATATATATACATATAAAGGTCTGATAATATTAGAAAATCACTGAAATGAAAAAATTAAATTTATTCTGTTAACTGTTATAAAAGTAATGTTTTATTCTAAAAGTGTAGTACTCATTAGAGAACAAAAACATTAAAGAAAGAAATTGATATGAATCTATGAGCAATAAGTTTTTGGTTCTATGGAAAACTTATCACTCACTATTGACATTGTCAGAGTAATCAAACAGAAGTAGGTAGACAGGTTTATTATTACAACAGTATTCATTTTGGACAGGTTGTCTATTCCTCTTCAGCCTTATATGTTACAATTTAGTGGGTTACAGGAGTCTACAAAATTACAAATGGTTTTTTGTTACTAATATTTAGATTTATGATTAAAATGGTTCAAAATTTTGTTTTTTTCATACAGACTTAAAAGGTAAATTCTATTTTGTCACTAAAGCATGGATGACTTCATTTTCAGGATTTTTTACAAATGTTATGTTTTCCATACAAATAGCAACCAGAGATTATAATTGTTACTCATAGATTCATATTGTAATATAAGGACAAAAAGCAAATCACCAAAGAAATTGATGTTAGAACTAAAACAGAGCATTTATATAAAAAGAAAAAAAAATCACAAATTTTTAAAATTTTGTTATTAAATACAAAATTGAACTTTTATTGGTTGAAGAGATGATGATTCATTAGTATAACAGAAACATGAGTATTATATAAAAAACTGTTAGATAATAATCTGGATATAATAAACTCAATTTAAACTTTTGAAATAATTTTTTAAAATAACTAAAATTGTTTCAGAATTATGATGATATTAATAACTTCACTCATAATTTCAATCTTTTAACACACACATACACTAATATCAAACATTTTAAAAATATCCAATATCTTATTCTGTGTTATTAATAATTTAATTTTGAAGCTATTTGTTTTAATTATTTTTAAAATACAATTTCAAAAGCTTAAATCAAATTCATCTTAAATGAATTATCATTTAACAGTATTTATACAACGCTTCTTGTTTCTGTTCTGCTAATGATTCATCATCTCTTGAAATATCAAAAATTCAACTTAGTATTTAATAACAAAATTCAAAAAAATTTACTAGATGTTTTTTTATAAATGCCCTCAATTTTAGTTATATTATAATATCAAATTTTAAACATTTTAAAATTTTATATTTCATTATGTATATTAACAAGTTTATTTCTCTAATGACCTTAATATGTACATTTTCCTATTTTCTTGAACCCAAAAATTAAATCTCTTAACCCTGAATATTTTTGGGTCTCTTAGTCCAGTATTAGGGATACAATGATTGTTTTGTATTTCTGATGATAGGCTGAGATATTCAAAAATATTTCGGGTAAAGAGGGACATTTCCTTTTTTACCTCCATGAAAACAAAGTGTATGTACATAAACATTTACTTTTTTTTTTTTTTTTATTAAANTTTTTTGATAAAAGAAATATAATGGATAATATAATGGAAACATAGGCTGTATTTATTACATTATATATGTAATAGTGAAGAAACCAGTAGCATAACTAAGATTTTGCTCTGGGAGTGATCTGGGAGGATGATCTAAAAAGTATAGTCAGAATGAAGAAAAATTTAGTGTCCCTTACCCTCACTGCTGGCAAATGAGTATTCCATATATACCTGCCAGACAAATGTCCTACAATGTTGCAAATACATCTGGAAGGAAACTTCAAAAACAAGCTCAATATCTGAACTATGATCTTTCTTCTACAACAATCCATAATCATATAGTACGAATAAGCAATTGATAACTGAGCATTCATTTTTTTATCATCATAAGAAATAAAATAACTGACTGATATTGAATTATTCATTAATAAAATGTAATTTTGGATTTGTTGTTTAAAACTGTTTTTTGTTTAAATTTTATTCTTAAAGCTATTGGGGATTGAATACCCACATCACTCCAAAGTACACTGCAGGAAGAAACTAATATAGTTTCTTCATTATTTCTCATAATTTCTAAAATGACTGCTGTTTAAACTCTATAGCATTATGATAAAGGTCCTACTTATGAGTACTGAAATAAATAAAATTTTAGTTTACTGCTATTTTATTTTCTTATCATCACATTTCAGAAAATGAGATTTTATGTAAATGTCATATATAATGCTTTAATTAAATGGGTTTTAAAATTATTCTTGAGCCAGATGATAAGTAATCTTGATTGATTTCAATAAATCTGAAAAATGTGCGTGTTTTAATCTTAAATTATATTATAAATATTTTCCTATAGTGGTATTTGCATAGAATTTTAATTAATATTATTAATTTTTTTACAGTGTAAATGAAAATTTTATTTCGTCTGTGTAAAATTTCTTTATTAAATGAAACAAAAAAATAAATCGCTTATTATTATATTTTCAACTTTCCATTATTTATTTATTTATATTAAAATGAATGAATGAATAAATAAATAACGCAGTTTAAAATAATTTAAAAGTGCGCCCCCTATTTTAAAATATTAAACTCATCCTAATTATTATTACAGTGTTTTTAATTCTTAACAAAATCCAATTAATAATTTGTCATAGAAATCGGTTTTTAAATATTTATTTTTCATGCTGAAAAGCTAGAATCGAATTATAAATTTCGAATTTAATCCTATTCGTAATAATCCAATAATAATAATAATAATATTTAATATAAATAAAAATATTATTGAAAAAAAGGATATTATTATAATTATTGGAGTTAAGCGTATTGTGCAGAACGTACCCTGTTCATTATTTTGGCAATTGGTAAGTACAACAAGTGCAAAAACGACATTCAGCCAACAACTTAAATATTTTCTACACTTCGCCATTTCTTAACCGAAACTTTCTGATAAAATACCAGAGGGCGCAATATACGTTTATTCTCACGTGATAATGGAGTAGTTTGGCCGAATGGTTCGTTTTCGATATTATTTTTTATGTCAGTTTAAAATTTCCCGACTGGAGTAAATGTGCAATGGAAAAATTAATAAATAAACATCCGAACATAATTTTTTAAATAATTCTTTTACGTGAAAATAAATCTTGAATAATTAAATTATTAAATTACGTTCTTTCTGTTCGTCTATTCAATAAGGCGTTCAATGTTCAGATTCAACATTACTCAAACTGTGTACCACTTATAAAGTCGATTTAATATTAAAAACTCAATATGCAACAATTTTTAAATCATTTTTAACTTTTATTTTAATTTGTAAAATTGAAGTTTCAGCCTATTCATTCATTTAATCTACAAACCTATATAAAAATTACTTGGCAATTGAAATAAATAGTCATATTTTTAAAACGGAAAAGGTTTATATTATATGGCAATTTGTATCAGATAGAATTTCTGTAAAATAAGAAAATTGTGCTTCTTAAGCTTATAGTTTCTATTTATCAATAGGCCTATATATCCTTTAGTCAATTATATCAACTCAATCAATACAATCTATGCAAATAAATATACATACAGGATTTTTGAAAAATTAATATACAGTAGACACGAACCTACGTAAATTCTACAGTGATCGAGTGATACTTGCACACTGAAAACTGGTAGATGGTCGCAGGTTCGCGCCTCACTAAGGGATGGCCACTTAAAAATTTCCGAGTTTTCATTGTGTTTAACGTCTAAATAGGCAGTGTCCCATAGAAAGGCATCCCCGCTTGGCATTGCGTTGTGTCCTTGTCTTTTGTATCTGTATCCCATCAAACCTAAATTTTATTACGAGTATACCTAAAGCCAGATGTAAAGTGAGGATAAAATCTAAAGATTTTTAAACGAAATTTATTAAACTATACAAATAATTTAATAATTTTAAATTCATAAATTTATGAATCGAGTAGCATCAGCGAGAAGATACGTTTCGGTAATTATATTCCAACTGAGAAGCGACTTTTATTTAAAACGTGGCGTTATAAACTTTGCGTGAGTAAAGGTTATAAAGTGGCACGCTTTAAATAGACAAGTAATGATCAATTATTGAATAATAAAATATAAAATAAATGATATAAATATCGTAACCACAGATGTGATAACGTTTTTTTGTACAGTATTTTATTTAAGATATTCACTTCTCTACGCTTCAATAAAATTTCTACATTTTAAATGTCTATAGTACAATTCGGTTAATTTTGATAATTAAACAAATAATAATCTGCTAAAAAAGAACAACTTTCAATATTTTTGTGTACGATTCTTAGATGATTTTTTATTCTTATAAAATTCAAATAATTTTCTAATGACAAAGTTTTCAAAATCAATTCCTAAATTTTTATATTTACTTTCACACTGAATAAATATAATTAATTAATAAATTTGAGTCAACTCAATTCGAAATCTTCCCGTTTTAAGTCGATCTCAGTGATAAGCGATCAAAAGGAATGATAATGAAATCCAATATTAATTTTTAACACATTTCTATCGAGATAAAAAAAAAAGTGCATGAGGAAAATTTTATGGAAAAACAGATGTTGGATTTAAATAATTTTATTTTGTTATTTTAATTCATCAAATACAGTATTCTGTTTCTAAAACCAAACAATTAAACGTGAAGTAATGATAAGTATTATATAAATATAAAAATATATCACTAAAACAGAAAAAATTTCTTAGAGTAATAATATTCTAAAAAGCATTAAATGCTTAATTTTTATCCAATCTAAATTATAAAGTTACGATAACTTAAAGTACGAATGGGCTTTTATACAAACTCCTGTCACATGCAGCAAAAGCCCATTTACAGGGGACGTCAACATTTGTAACTAGAATCAAAGAAAGATGTTATGAATCTAATTCATAACGTCCATTCAGTGTGAAATTGATATTATGGATGTACTGTACTTTTTCCTTTTTGTTTCATTTATCTTTTATTTATTTTTATCGTTTCCTTTTTTATTGTTTTATTACTGTAATCCATATACCAATATTGTATTATTTATATATTTATTTTGAAATCGAATGACGATATATTCGAACGTCTTTGTAATTTTAAATATGTTCTCACATATTCTGTGTGATAAGGATCGGTTGTTAGGGCTTGTACACATTAGGCGTTTTGCGTTGCGTTAAACGCGCGTTAGCTCGGCGTTCGACGACCGTTTAGTGGAGCGTTAGCACTGGCTCAGTTTGGAAATGGACGTGAAAGTAATTGCTTGTGTGTGCCTCCTCCATCGTCGCTATAAAAGACGATGGCAGAGGCAAAGAGAATTTTGGGTGCACCCAATATTACGAGATAGACTGACGCATGGAATGTTTCTGACGTTNGGACGTGAAAGTAATTGCTTGTGTGTGCCTCCTCCATCGTCGCTATAAAAGACGATGGCAGAGGCAAAGAGAATTTTGGGTGCACCCAATATTACGAGATAGACTGACGCATGGAATGTTTCTGACGTTGTATCCAAAACTAAGATAATATGAACCCAAAGTTTTTAATTATTTTAGAATATCTATAAAATCATTTGACGATGGCTGGTCTCTTTTAGATTTCATCAATAAATAGATCAGTATCAAAATGATCGTTCTCCAATTCGGCCAACGTACGTCCACTCTACCCGAAAGCGGGCGATCGAATGTACAGTACATCATCATCTCAGCACATATATCTCAAAACGCGCGGCTGACGCCCGTAAAACGCGTGTTTTAACAAAAATCTATCAACGCGCGTTTGACGCGCGTTTGAGTATGTACGCCTATGCAGAACTCTTGGATCTTTAAAACGCGCGTTAACAAAACGCCTAATGTGTTCCAGAATTTTAAACGTGATGATGGCCTGTTGAGCAGGTTGAAGACTTTAGCTGATGTAATAAATTGTTTCTCAGTGA
>NW_019388886.1:0-5414 GCF_000671375.1 Centruroides sculpturatus
GGAATGCAATCTGTGTTGATGCGTGTTTCATTTTTGTCAGCTCTGTAGATTTCTACGGCCTCCAACGATCTTATGTCATATTTGTCAAAGACCCTGTGTATTGGTAGCCTTGTCCCAACAGGGGGAAACCCCCTTATCGGTGGCATAGCGGGCCAGCTCAGTATTCATATTTCCCTTTGCTACTTCGTATTTGTGATCACATAACCATTATATGATGAACAGTTTAACAGGAGACTAACATATATCGGATCACTTACAGATCTCTTCAAACCAAGTTATGTAATGTTGTTTTGAAGATTGTCATTAGTCTCGAACCTCTGCTCTCCTAGCCACTTTTTCTGTTCAGAAAAGAGGCGGAAGTTGCCAGTGTTAAATCAGGGCTATATACTGGATATTTAAAGGTGGTGAAGACTTCCACCTTTCAGACTTCCACCTTTCAGACTTCCACCTTGGAACTTTTTAATATGTAAAGACTTCCATCTCTTTCCTGAACTGAAAACATGGCTAGCAAGGCAGAGATTTGAGACTAATGATGATCTTCAAAACAACATTGTTATGGCCATCTCAATTCACTGGCGGCAACATTCTATGATAAGGGATGGAAAAGCTCATCCATGGATACGACAAATGCCTGAATGTTCACGGTGATTAAGCCAAAAAGTAACCACATTTGTACCCAATTTTGTACCTAAAGTAACCACATTTTGTTATTTACACTTGTCTTTCTTTTATGGACCATTGGAAAAAAAACTGCTCTCTTATTTATGTTCTTTGAATCTTGCATTTAAAGATCTTTATTTTAAGATGTTTTCTGTGTAATAGCTAACAGAATTGTCTGTCAGGGGTGGCCAACAGTTTTTGCCCTAAGCCGAATTGGAAAGAAAACTTTTTTCACGGGCCGAACCAGAGTCTGTCCTAGGAAGATTTTGAGGTGGTGCGAGATCTCATTGTGGTGTCATCCCATAGAGACTAAATTGTACATAGAGATTACAGACATTTTTCACATTATCGTGCTTTATCAACATTTTACGCTGTACTTAAAAGATTTGTAATTTTTTTTTTCAGGTATCAGAATTTTTCATTGAGCTATTCCTACTTGAGTAGCTAATATTGAAAGATTAAACGCGGGCCACATAAATTCATTAGACGGGCCAGATCCGGCCCGCGGGCCGTATGTTGTCCACCCCTGGTCTATGTTGTGATTGCAATATTCTTAATTGTTTGAATTTTTTCATTGCTGTAGAAAATTAGTGTTATTGTTACCAACAAAGTCCATTTAACAAATATTAACAAATGTTACCAGTGTTATGACTAGCTTTCTGTAATAACATTAAGCCCATAGTAAAAAAACACTAGCAATAACATGAAACAAAATAAAATTGCAACAAAATATGTTAAAATTATAGTAGAATATGTTAATACACAATTGATGAAATAATAATCTTTGGTGAAAAATTACTGCTTTATTTAAAAATATTGCTTATCTATGGTGTTTCATAGCATTACAAATGCAAATTTAACAGAAAATTGGATATTTTATTAAATTAATGTATTTTGTTGATAAATTGCTATTTATACTAGTCCCTGAGATGGGTACTTCAGTACCTGATATTGAAAATAACAATGCATGACAATAAAGTGAAAACAATATTGAACTACTAGAATTTTATTGAAATTTTGTTTCTATAGAAAAATTCAACAACAGAAAACTCAAAAAAGTGATGATAAAGAAATATTTTATAAAAGATACTTCTAGTAGGCCTATGTTGCCACTTTAGTTTAATTAAATACATTTAATAGTGAGTATTTTAGGTACTTTAAAAATACCGGGATTATTGTACTTCTTAAATCTCACAACTCAACAAATATAAAACTTATCACATAAGATGTGTGTTTAGAAGAGCATGGAAAAATGTTTTCCTTGTGACTTTACTCAGGACCAATTTTTTTACAGAATTGTCAACAACTGAAGAGGGGTTTAAACCCAAAATGCATTCCAAAATAACTATTCAAAAAGTGATTAATTTTACTCTGCTCTTTTAAACACACCCTGTATGATGAGGCCTACATTTGTCAAGTTGTGAGATTTAAGAAGTACAACCAGGATTATTAATTGCTTGTGGTAGGTCATTGGCTTGTGGCAAGCTTGTTTTTGTCATACTACAGTCTATCAGAATTTTGTGACACTTTCCAATTATTATACTTAAGAAGAAAGTCAATGTGAGGTACAATGAACAAAATTGTCATTCATTGCTACATATATTAAAATTTAATTAAAACAATGCATTTGATATGTATGTATGTTGTAAAGAAAATTATTGCAGAAATAATTAGATATTAATGTAAACAAATTGATATTACATTCTAACATACAGTAAAATTAATAATTTTTTAACATTAAATTTAAGTGTAGTCTCTCAGCTCTTGATATAGAAATTTGAATTATTAAAAAAATATATATTCCTTCATTTTTGACTAATGTATACAAACATATTTGATTTGCACAAGAATTGCTAAATTTACTATGATATACCATCACCTGATAGTTTTGTGTCAGGTACTAGGCAAACAAAAAACTAATGGTCCTAAACCACAGAAACCTTAGATTGCAGCAAAAACTTTAATTATTTTAACATTTTCGGTCATATTTAACAGACCTTCCTCAAGTAAAACACAAAAAGTAAGTTAATATTGAAGAGAACAATAATTTGAAAAAGATTCTAGAATAAACATTTGAAATGTATGAAGCCAGACCATTTAAATTACAAATAAAACAAGTAAAACAGCAAAGCCATTTTTGGGACAAGACTGTCTCATTCCAAAAATGGCTTGGGGAAAAAAGGAGCACTGTCTTGGGGAGCACGAGCAACGCATGTGCAAATCTCGCACTCACGCTTGTTTGTAGAAACAGTCTCAGCATTTTGTATTTTCTTTTGACTTGGTTCTTGGTCCCCTGTCTACCTACAAGTCTGATTTATTTTATGTGTGCATGATTTGAGCACCAAATATGCCAAATTGCAACTCTTGACGTGTACTCCTTCGTAACTCTAAGGCAACGATTCTCAACCTTCTTAGCTCCATGACCCCCAAATAGTAAATATAAATAAAATTAATATTTCGCGACCCCTTGACTTGAATGTGAAAATACAAGGACGTGATAAAAACATTTTATTAATGACAGACAAAGTTTATGCATTCATTAAGAAACTTGATATCTGGATTATTTGCCTTCAAAGCAAAAATTTGAATATGTTCCCACTCACTTTGGATTATATTAAAAAAAATTTGAATGAACAAGACACTATTATTCACCACAGTTTGGATTGCATGAAGGTGCATTTGTGTGTGCTAAACTCAGTTGACAGAGCAGTGGCATAGCGAACATAACTGGTGCCTGGGGCATGACACTTTATTAGCACCCCCTCCCCCTCCAGAAACACATATAGTTTGTCTTGGAGACCATTTGGGCACCACTCGCAGAGGGGTGCCCAGTGCATGATACGCCTCCTTGCACACCCCTCGCTACGGCACTGTGACGGAGTATTTCCCAGAAGATAAAAATGATTTCTCGAAGAGATGGGTACTGAATCCGTTTAATGTAAATGCTGTTGCCGCTGCTAAGTTACCAGTTGAGATTCACGATCAGCTCATCGAAATGTCTGCCAACAAAATGCTACAACTGCAATTTACATCTGAAGATTTAAATACATTTTGGCTTGCTCGTCGATATGAATATGGAAATTTAGTCACAGAATATTGAAAATATTAATCCCTTTCACCATGTCTTATCTCTGTGAAAAGAGTTTTTCTTCTATGGTTGCGCTAAAAACTAAATACAGGAATCGTCTTTTATCACTCTAAAACAATCTGCTTTTGTGTGTTTCTAACGTAGATCCACGTAGGGAGAAAATTTTAAATGAAAAACAAATGCAACCATCATATTCATTTCTTTTCTTTACATGTATACTTATTGTAAGTAAAATGCTTATAAGTTTATAATAAATGATTTTTTCTCATAAAATGTTTTCATTATTGTTCTGCAACCCACCCCTTAATATCATCGTGACCCCCAGTTGAGAAACGTTGCTCTAAGGTGTGCAGCCATTGACAGCAGTGTGATTTTAGAAACGAGACATAGTCTCATCAAAAATAGAAATACAAGACTCAAAAAATATAAAATGAAATCCAATACAATCAAAATGAATAAACATAAATAATAATAATAATAAAATAAGAAATAAATGAGATAAAGATACAGCAATTCTTACAGAAGAGAGAGGCATAGTTGATGATTATATATTTGATCCTTGTGTTCTTTGGTTTGTCACTCATTTCCAGCCTAAAATCCTCTATGAGGAATTTAATCTAGGTTTAAAACCAAAATGTTTATTGAGTGATTTGATGAAGTCCAACTCCTCACTTCTACCTTAGATGTCTTGACAATGTGTGTTAGAGCCCTAAAGGCCACTAGTTTGTAATTTCCTGGGCATCTCAGGATCCACTCAATTACAAACTAGCAGCATATTTAATCAGCAACTTGTGTTTCAGTATCATTTGGATCTTGTCAAACAATTTTAAAAGATTATTTGGGCTTGCAGTGCATTGCTTCTGGAATCATCCCAAAAACATTGAATTTTTTCTGAAAACAACAAGATGTTACAGTATCCAAAGAAATTGCTTTCTCAAGTCAAACTATTCTTAAAACACATTATTGACATCAAAACAGCTCAAAAATCAAGTAAATGGCACTTGAAAGGTGAAGCAAGACCAAAAAGACCATGTCAAAGTCAATAAAAAATCAAGGTCATATTGACTGTTGACTGTTTTCTGCTTTCTTGGCAGGAAGAAGGGAATTTGCATCAGTAGTCAACTATTTATCAGTTCCTCCCAGACATTAAGATGATAACCTTTAAATGGTATAGGCCCAGTCATTTCCTCACAGTTTCACACTGGCCATAGAAAATTTGATAGTTATTTGGCTCAGTTTGTGAACAGACTTAACAACCTTTTCCCTCTTTACGGCATGGAGGACAGGAGCTGTCATTATATCCCATGCTTGAACATGAGAGATTACGAGGGCTGTTCGGAAAGTTCGTGGCCTCAAATAGAACAACAAACAAAATAATGTTAAAACTTTTTTATTTTTCAATGTAGTCTCCTTTGTTAGCAATGCACTTATTCCAGCGATGTTCTAGCTTTTTTATGCCATTACAATAGGTCGATTTGTCAAGGTGTGCAAAATACTCGTTTACTTTAGAGATGACTTTGTCATTTGAGTGGAATCTCTTTCCAACCAAGAATTATTTTAAATTTGGAAAAAGGTGGAAGTCACTGGGGGCCAAATCAGGTGAGTACGGTGAATGTGGAACTAATTGGAAGCTAAGTTCGTTTATTTTTTGTTCAGTGATTCTGGC
>NW_019388886.1:6013-6634 GCF_000671375.1 Centruroides sculpturatus
GTCAGGTATTTTATGACCGCACGAGTCTCCGTCTTCTCCATTTTTGACAAAGCATGTGCACATTGACTATCTGCTAAGCTGTCGTGGCAAAACTTTACGACAAATCAAGCGGAAATTGGTATCGTATCTTTAGCAAGGATGGCTGAATTATTCCCGCCAAAAATTAAATTGATCGCAGCGCCGCATATAGGCAAGGCCGCGAACTTTTCGAACAGCCCTCGTATAGCTCAAACTTATCACAACTCAACATAGACGTGACTGGCCAATTGACTACAGAAATTTTATAACAGACATTTATGAAGCTTTAATGCATTTGGTACAAAAATACTTTAACTACTGTTACTGCTCATAACTGAAGAACGCATCAGAATACAAGAGCATCTAGCTGATATTTGGCTCAGAAGAACTTCCATGGCCCTCACTACATATGTAACCGATCCTGATATAGTAGCGAACTTCTCCCAGGCCATTCTCCTCCACTATTTGCCTCCCATTGAAAACCTCAGATGGTTAGAGGCTATGCACGTATTTAAATCCTCCACTACCAACACGTGCATAAATTTTAAAGAGGAGATGCTGTTGTCGTTGCCTGGCAAGAGTTAATTCACAACATGCTCTAAT
>NW_019388887.1:0-5787 GCF_000671375.1 Centruroides sculpturatus
GGTACGCGATAGGTTGTTTAGGGGTACAGAAAAAAGTTTGTTATTATGGCAGAAAAAATAATATATTATGTATCACAAACTAATAGTATTAAAAAATTATTAGATAAATAATGTTCCTTGCAACAATCACAACTTTATTATACATTTTTTCTTTTAGTTTTTTTTCTTTAATTTATAGTTACAATATGTAAAATTAACAATACGGTTACTCACTAAATTTCTTAAATGAGGGGTACAATCTAGAGATATGACATGTCACGGGGTACAATCTAGAGATATGACATGTCACGGGGTACAATCTAGAGATATGACATGTCACGGGGTACAATCTAGAGATATGGCATGTCACGGGGTACGCTAATGAAAAAAGGTTGGGAACCACTGATTTATAGTAACGATAAATTACTACGGCAAAAACGTTGGCATTAAAACTTTTCTTTTTTTTAATCTTCGGTATTTTAAATCTTGGAAGTTTTGAAACATAATTTTCAAAACTTCGAAGATTTAAAATGCCGAAGATTTGATATCCCTATCTGAACTCATCAGATATGTTAATGTGCTAATGTCAGAATTGTATAGAATTTGTTACAGGGTGTTGTAA
Source organism: Centruroides sculpturatus (assembly GCF_000671375.1). NCBI lineage: Eukaryota > Metazoa > Arthropoda > Arachnida > Scorpiones > Buthidae > Centruroides > Centruroides sculpturatus. Next base: position 602 of record NW_019388887.1, read on the forward strand.
TATGCTGTATGTTAAATTGCTAAACTATAAAAATATACTTGTATAAAACTATACAATATTTTTTCTATTAAACTATGACATTTCGATTCATAGTTTTATTAAATTTTAACAGCACTCGAATTTTTTTAAATGGCACACTGCGGTAATTTAAAATAAAATAAATCTATTCGATTGTTGTCTGTGTTATAGTTTTGAAAGCAAAATTTGTTTAAGAAAAGAGGAATTTTTCATAGCAAAAATAAAGTTTTATTAATTAAAAAATTCCTATATTTTTTATTATAGAAGTAATTTATATAATTATTAGGGCCTATATATTTCAATATTTAATTAATACAGAAAACTCCTTCTCTTCTAACATTTTAAGTAAAAGTAAAAATGTTGCAGTGTATAGCATCTCCTCCGTTTTTTACATCATTTATTTATTGAAGGTATTCCGTTTCGTCGTCTTACATCATCTGTTAAATTTGTGTGGTCTTTTTTTTATGGATTCGGCCTTTTTTATTTTTACTTAGTTTAACAAGCTTAATAGTCAAAGGATAAAGAATAAAACAAAAGTTGTTTTCAGTTCAAGTTATAATGCGATCACAAAAAAAATGAATAATAAAGTGATCAAAATACAAAATATTTTTACTTAAGTTTCACTTACAATTATCTGTTTTGAAAATCGCTTAATTTTACAGTACTTAAATTTAAAAGAATTTTAATTTAACTCTAAAGATGAGTTTTACTCAAGCAAATGTCTCCTTAAAGATCAAATATGCTGGTTAACTATTAAGATAATGATTTTAAAATTAGTTTCATTTTTTTATTATTAATTCGACATCTGTTTCATAAAGAACAAGATATGAAATATCAAATTAATGCCGAAATAAAATCTCATTCCAATAAAAGGAATTTTAATTGCAATCATTAAAACTGCAAAAATTGAGTTACATTTTAAATCAAAGCTTAAATTGAGTTATATTTTGTCAAAATTTTTATTCATTTTATTAATAAACAAATTACTGTATGAGAAAATTATCATTAATTTTCCAGAGATCCCAGAATGCAGCAAAGAAGAATTAGAGGATTTTCCCAGAAGAATGAGAGAGTGGTTGTTTAACATCATGCAAGATCTGGCTAGACGAGAAGAATTAAAACCTCCATATTTAGAGTTGGAAAAGGAAGCAGAAATTAGCCAAAGCAGAAAATGGGTTAATGCTGTTATCTGGAAATTTTGCGATTTGGATTCTCATCCCCACGACAGGTAAGAACCGTCTCATATTATTTTTTGTCAATTAATAAAATTTTAATTTTAATTTTTTCTATATCAGGAGTGTTTCTAGACACGAATTCTTTCCAATCCGCGCACCTTTAGTTTCGTTAGAGCATTGCATTGCTCCATTCTTGGATTCTTGTGACTCCAACGATGACCATAAAGTTTCTTTAGAAGAATGGGGAAATTGTTTGGGATTAGAGCAAAGTAAGTTATTTTATATTTTTTTTTCATTAAAATTAAATTGAAATTACACCAACACAAACGATATTTTACAGGTGAAATCGAAGATAAATGTGCAGAGATTAGAAATTAAAACACTATCATTACAGAAGTGAAGCATTTCTTTTTTAAACTTCAGAAGACAATTTTGTCAGCTTTTTTTCAAAAGTAATTATTTAAACTTTTGTTTGCTAAACTTAATGTTTCACAAATTTGTATCTTTGGAAAACACATTCAATCCGGTTTTACATAGCCTATATATAAATATTTATATATATATCGTTATTCTTAACGTTACTTTTCATATTTTAATTTTTATAAAACACTTTTGGTGATTTTAACAAAACGAAACACTGCCAATTACATTAGTTCTTAGAATTTTAATCGCTGAAAGTGATATTTTCACATTTTACAGACAAATATCATGGATGGTTGTAAGACTCTTCCTAAATATAAATAATGTGCTTAATAAAGATGTTAATTTTTTATCGATGTTAAATTAGAATTTTTCGTACTATTAATTATTCTCTTGATTTATTTACAACAACAAAAAATTAAAATGAGTATCCTTTTGTCAATTCTTCTGTCCTTATGATCTTGACCTAAATTCTAAAACATTCTAAATTCTACGTTTATTTATTACAACAATGAAAAACTCTAATAATCAATTTAAAGAAGTTTTAATTTTGACGGGTACACTTTTTATTCTTTAAGCTTCTTTCAAAAATAATTTATTTAATAATCTTCAGAAAATTTTGCGGCACACCTACGATCATCTCGTGGCACTCTGGTTGAAAATCTCTGACCTAGAGCCTTGTGCTTTTAGGAACTTCGGATATTCTTATTGATACTCGAACTTTTATCCAGTATTCAGAACCCAGTACCAGCTACAACACAAGCTATTTTACAATGTCAAGTATCATTTGATAAAGTCTTTACAACGTATAAAACTTATGCAAAAGCGATTTCGCAAGTCCATGTTTGATTAGGACTTTCCAGGATGCATTTCTCGCACAATTAAAATCGCTGCTGTATACAAATAACTTCAAAATCGCCTGAAACTTCTCACATTGTTACTAACATCAATGTTATCTTATATTAAAATAAAGTACCGGTAAGCTTTTAAAATTAATATATTAATTTAAATACAACATATAGAGAGATTCTACAATGAGTCTATAAAACTGTACTTTGTTGTACTCAAACTGTCCCAAAACATTGTAATGTTTTGGGACAGTTTGATCTTTTTGTACAGTATTCTCGAAAATCCTAAATTTTATCGTATACTAACAGAAGCGACATGAAATGTAAACTTATATTTTAAATATGAAATTAATCCCAGATTTGTAAAAAAGCTTTGTTTTTTACTTTTATTTTAATTAAACTCATTTTGAAATGATGTACAGTACATGCAAATAATATATCCGTATAGAGTAAGAAATATATATAAATACATGTATACATACTGTATTTTTATCGTCTCTTACTATAAGGATTAATAAAGTAAACTGGAATAACGAAGATGATGCTTCAGAATAAAATTTTCATATATAAATTAATTGATTACAGACGATTTCATATTTTTGAATAGGGTTATGATAAAAATTGTGTTAAAATGGATTTATTATGAAAAATTTTTCTAATTTTTTGAAGAATTACAAAAGAAGGAAAATAGAAGTACAGAATTCTTTTGAAATGTATCTTACAAATATTAAATATCAATTTGAAGTTTTTATCATTCATTTTTCTCAATCTAACCCGATTGAAGAGGTTTTTCAAATGAAAATCTCTTTTCAGCGACAGAAATTGCAACAGGAAACAACGTAGAGTTTTCCGGGTTTTCTCCACGTCTGTAACGCCTGAATAGGGGCCAGTTTCCCTTAAAAGACCTCCCGGAAGGCATTACTTCCCCCCGCGTGTATGGCCATTCCATCTACGGCTAGCTACTCTGATGCATACGTCCAATATATCGCTCACTCCGAGTCATAGCCTATATGAACTGCATACTTCTTAACCATTAAATATCAAGGTTTTATTTAATAAATTATTTTGAAAGGTTGCAAAATCATACAGCGTATACAGGAAAATTCAAATAATAATAATAATATTCCCGCGGTCACCACATGGTCGTGATGGGAGAGCCCAGTAATTTTACTGATCCATAGGGCAATGCAGGCTGGAGCACAAGCTCCTGGTAGGGACACCCATGCCAGTAAGGTCTATGGAAAGAAATGAAGCTAAGAGTGACAAACCCACATTCTGTGGAGTTATTCATAATGGTAGTAACCAGATCAAAGTGTGATACCAGCTCGGACGTCGCCTGGGTTAACAAGGTCCGCGTTCGTGGGTTAGGCAGAGGTTCAAGTTCAAAAAATAGGCCACAGTCTCCCTTGGTTACCGGTGGTGAAAGCAGCGCCGGCCCAAGCATGGCTACTGCAATGCCCTCAACAGATGTGAGGAATCAACATAGCCTTGGTGTTTGTGTCAATGCATCCACAGACCACAAAGGCTGGAAAACCACGCCAACGGATGAAATGGACAACAGAAATGAACGAGTTTATCAACTGTACTTACTACACCATCACAAGACTCGAAACAAATATGACAGTGTACAGACAACTACACCATAGATTCACACAACAATATCCTCACTCACTGTCACCGAACAAAGAGTCGTTGATCAAAAAAGAACAATTATACACAACAACCTTATCCCACAAACAACACTTGAACTTATCAAATAACCAGATTGCTGATCAAATAAATCAACAGACAGAAACACTTAACATTAATGAAGATCACATAACCTGTCAGGATAATCCAGCAACAAGCATTGATAATAGCACACATATTTGCAAAGCATATGCGAAGCAGGTTAATTAAAAGAGGAGTACCTCAAGCCAGTAGCATTTAATGCTACAGGTCAGAGGGAGTGCTCCACTAAATGTAATGTAAATAGCACACATACAACAACTACAACTAATGATACTACAGGCACTTCCTCATCCATCACTGATAACATACATAGAATTAGTTAATACGCTCTCACTTATATTTCAGGAAACACTCACTAAATATACAGGCACAAATCCCACACAAAGACCACGAATACCGAAAATCACGTCAAAGGTAGTAGGAAAAACACTAAATTATGTAAACACTCAATTACTATCAAACTACATTCATTCAATTTCTACACTCTCAGACATTCATACATTAGTTTATGCTGGGGCAGTCACAGTAGTAACACACCATGGACTGAAAATACAATCGCAGATGAACACATACAAAACACAATTCTATCACAAGCTTGCCTGGCAGAGAAGAATAGAAACACAAATAAATGACATTAGACAGCAATTAGGCAGGCTGACACAATACATTAAAAACAATATAACACCCAAATTAAAGAAACAACTGAAAAACAGTTTCAAGAAAATCAAAACACATACAAAACATGATCATCACAACACACACATTACAGAATACACTAAAATTCACTATAATTGATACACTAAAACAGAAACTCGCAGCCAAAGCACGTAGACTCAAACGATACAAAACATGTACACTACGAAAACAACAAAATAAGTTATTTACAAACAACGAAAAAAAAACTTTTACTGACAAATTAGTATCAAAACAAATGCTGACACAGAGTCCTCTCTGGTTCTGCCCAGCCCTCAATTCATTATCCAGTTTTATTAAA
>NW_019388888.1:0-5744 GCF_000671375.1 Centruroides sculpturatus
CCACAATTTTTATAGGAATCATAACTATAGGAAACGGTTTTATAGGGGGATCTACTGTATTTAGGAGAATTTTTAGTAATAAAACAATCATATTGAAATAAACTTAAATCTAGATTTGGCTCTACAGTTTACAAAGTCATAAAATGCATAAAAAAAGTTAACATTAAAACACTATGATGACAGAATTATAATCCAAAATATATCAGCTGTCAAAATAGCATCTCATCTGTTAATCACACAAAGTCATCCTGATAATGAAGATATAATACCATATTCAAATCAAAAAATCAAACTATGCAAATACAAGAAGAAATAAAATGAACAAATCAAGATTTTAACAGAAATAGGAAAAAAGAAAACCAACAAAATAAATATTTAAATTCCAAAGAAAACAACAGCCCACTAACAGAGACATCTGCCACACATGTTAGTAGTAGACCAAAATGAATTAACAAATTTCCAACAAAGTTTGAAGACTTTATTTGATATCTCAAGTAATCAGTGGAGATATCAAATAAATATCAAATAAAACTGGAATGTAAAATATTTTAAATTTATGTTTTGTCTATTATGGCAGTTTGTTTTTATTTTTATATATCTGTACATGTTATTGCATCTTGTTTTATTTTATTTTTATTTTAAAAGAATAGAAGAATGTAACAAATAACAGATGTGATAAAAATTTGGGGAATAATCCATAATCTAAAATGTTCCACCTTGTAAAAGAAAGAGCAAGAGAAAGTCAAGGACAGTTCCTTGAAAGATATGGTGCAATAAAGATGTGTTAACTAATTTAGTCTCTCCTTTATTAGAGTATATGCATTCATAATAAACACTATACAAGTTGACCCCCCTATAACACTGTTGATAATTCCATGTTATATGAATTCCAAGTTGTACATGTCACTTAGATTTTACGAATACGTGTGCTGGGCTGTGAATGGCTCACATATTTGTAAAATCTAAGTGACTCATGCAACATGGAATTCATATAACACGGAATTATCAACAGTGTTATAGGGGGGTCTACTGTACAGGTACCTATATTTTTCCTGCAGTGGATATCATTTAAGGAACAGATTATCCTTAGTGAGGATAATAATCCCAGGATCTGTCCAAAATTCCAAGATTAGGTAGATACAAATCCTGAGATTTCAAAAGTGATTTTATACATTGAAATATTGAAATGAAAAGACATAATGTCTTTTATTTCAATATTTTATATTATATTATGTTATAATATATTATTTCAATTTTATTCAATATTTTATTTCAATATTATTTCCAATAAAGTTGTTCATACAATCATTCTATGCTCAATTTAGTTAACTTATGCTTAATTTTGTCTGACTGAGAATTTAGGAATGATATGGTGACTTCCTCTCATTCTCTCTCCCACTACCAGATTCAGTAAGCAGATTGTCATGTTATTAGATCAAGAATAAAAATTTTCAGTTTTGAAGTAAATAAAACATTAATCAGCAAGCCAAAACAATTATATTTTGATATCTAAACTCTCAAAAATGATGTTCCCTAAATTATCATAACACATCTTTTACATTGCCAAGATAATTTTATTGAAGACTAACATTTTCAATAAAACTATCATCTCGGCAGTATAAAAGGTGTGTTAGGATAATCTAATTATTTGCTGAGCACATTCTGTTTAATGTTCCCTAATATCCATCTTCATATCTGAATCAAATAATCCCAATATTGCAAATCCATTTAAAATGAAAAATTTAAGTCATGCTGGTAAAAGGAAAAAAAATAAATAAATAATTCCATTCACAGCACCTGTAATTCATTTATTCCAGTGGCATTACATCTATGTTCTAATACAGTTGTGCATTTTCATTACCAAAGTTCAGTGCTATCTTAAAAGCTTTTCTTTACAGCAGGTTCACTATCTCATTTGTTTATTTTCACTCTGTTCTACTTTTGTATAGTTATATTTTAATGTAAAATACACAGTAACATTTCCATAAATTGCTTTTTAAACAAACTTTTTCACATAATATTGTTAGAATTCATGTGTTAATTGACTGATTAAAATAATCATTTTTCAATAAAGTTTATTTTAACAAAAATTTTTCTACTTACCTTTTCAAGTTTTTGGTATTCTTGCAATGGTGGTAAATGATAATTGAGCATATTAAGTTCATCATAAAGTCTTTTTTTCCGCTCTGATAAATTCTCTATTTTAGACATTATTTTAGAAATTTCTGATAATGCTTTTACATAATTTAATTTTGGTTCAAATAATACACTTGATAAACCTTCTGTTAAAAAAGCAGATATTTCTTCTTGAAGAGCCATTACAGATTTTAATAAATTTGATATAAAAATTCCCTGAAGAAAACAAAAAGAAATTAACTAAGTCCATTATTTCAAACAATATTTTAAAAAAAATAAGCTGTATTTTTTCAAACCAATCAATCCCAAACCCTGCCAGTTGAAGTTGTTCAGTATTAGAAATGCTAAACTGTTACACTGGGACCCAAATGCAAAATTGAAAGAAGCTATTAAGAGCTGTTATTCATGTTTACCTGTTCTCTGGTACCATGAATCATGTGCAAATGGCCTAGAAAAAACTTGCTGTACTGACAATTTTTGTGTGGAATGACAAATTTTAATGTACTTATTGTATTTTCATTGAATAAAACAGTCAATTTTAATGGATTACTGCTAGTTATTCTCTATTATATATCTAAATCAGCCAACCATTATAGAATTAGTTACTTGTAAAACAATGGATTCTAACAGAAGATATAGTGTGTAAAGTTTATTTCTATTATTTCAGTTTTTATTTTTTTTATTTATAATCATTTTTATTTTTATATATCTGTACATGTTATTGCATCTTGTTTTATTTTATTTTTATTTTAAAAGAATAGAAGAATGTAACAAATAACAGATGTGATAAAAATTTGGGGAATAATCCATAATCTAAAATGTTCCACCTTGTAAAAGAAAGAGCAAGAGAAAGTCAAGGACAGTTCCTTGAAAGATATGGTGCAATAAAGATGTGTTAACTAATTTAGTCTCTCCTTTATTAGAGTATATGCATTCATAATAAACACTATACAAGTTGACCCCCCTATAACACTGTTGATAATTCCATGTTATATGAATTCCAAGTTGTACATGTCACTTAGATTTTACGAATACGTGTGCTGGGCTGTGAATGGCTCACATATTTGTAAAATCTAAGTGACTCATGCAACATGGAATTCATATAACACGGAATTATCAACAGTGTTATAGGGGGGTCTACTGTACAGGTACCTATATTTTTCCTGCAGTGGATATCATTTAAGGAACAGATTATCCTTAGTGAGGATAATAATCCCAGGATCTGTCCAAAATTCCAAGATTAGGTAGATACAAATCCTGAGATTTCAAAAGTGATTTTATACATTGAAATAAAAAGACATAATGTCTTTTATTTCAATATTTTATATTATATTATGTTATAATATATTTATTNTTTTATTTTTTTTATTTATAATCATTTTTATTTTTATATGCTTTAAGTAATAACTATGTTAATTTAATCTTATTATTTTAATATATTAATATTTTCTCTGACTGTGAGACAAGCAATACTACAAAACATGACTTTTTAATTTATCAAAAAATTTATTAAAATTTTAAAAATTTCATCTACAAAACTTGTTTGTTTCTTTTTGTTATTAGTGCTTTAATTATTATAAATATATTTAAATAAAACAGTTTTCTGTGAATTCTCTTGCTATAAGTAAAAATTTTTTGAGTCTATACATAAACATATACAAACATAATTTTATCTGTTGTCCATTAAATATACAAACACTCACATCAAATATATAAACAACATTTAGGTCAATTACTAAAACAATGACACATTTTCCAGACATTAATAAATAAATTACAATTATAATTAAAAACTTTATGTTAACACCAAGTGAATATTCGCCATATATAATAGCATATAAGACAATCCTGTAAAAGCACAAAAATATTACCTCAAAATCAGGTATTGTCTTATACAACAGATATCCAAAACCAAGAAGCTTATTTTCATGAATAAATATTTAGTTGAGTTAGAGAAGTCCCATTCTTATTTAAAAAACATTAAGTTTAACATATGTGAACACACAAATTTATTTTAAAATAAGCAAAAAGTGTAACCTAAAAACTAAAAATATTAAACATAAAAAACATGAAATAATTTTTTAATAACCGTTCTATCTAGCTAGCTGCCTGATCTCTGTAGAGTGACGCAAAGAGTTTGTCAAGATACATGCAAAGATTTCATATGCATTACTCATCAACATAATGTTACAGTATTAATATATTATTGCCATTGGCATAGCCAGAGTTTTGTTATGGGGGACCTAGTAGAGGCCAGCCTGACACAAAATTTAATTATTTCAATTATTGTTCATTAAAATGAAATTTCCATAAGAATCGACAATAACTGAACACACACATAATATGAAACTTCCTTTAATCATACGTTCTCATAACATTAATATCAAACTCTAGCAATGATTAAACAAAAATTAACCAATCAATTATTTTTTTTACCATTCATTAATATAGTTCACCATCTTTAATCTAGATCTAGACCAGGGGTAGCAAACAGTTTTTTCCCCTGGGCCGAATTGGAAAGAAAATTTTTTTCACTGGCTGAACCAGAGGTGGCCCTAACAAGATTTTCAGGTGAAGTGAGATCTTATTGTGGCGTCACCCTGCAGAGAGACTAAATTGTATATAGAGATTACAGATGCACTTTTCACATTGGTCACAGAGAACCGTGCACCTTTTTTTATTTTTTAGGGTCAGAAATTCTCAACTTTACCATCACTTCACATTGTGAGGGTATAAGTGATTATCGCAGATCCATTCCAACTATTATTTGAAGTTAAGTCCAATATACAGATATTATTTGCGGGCCACATAAATTTGTTAAGCGGGCCGTATGTTGGCTACACTTGATCTACAGTTTCAGTGGGTACACTATACCCAATTAAATTAGCTTCATCTTTTTATTTCTTTTTGCAAATCGGCTCAACATTTTTCGGCTGTAATTTTCTGGGGAGGGCACCAGGTTAACTGGGAAGCCATGCCCACCCATGCCCCTTCCTGGCTACGCCCATAATTATGGCTCATTGATATTCTATTTTCATTGTATTTTTCTACTTTAGACAATAAAAATTTGTGTTATTAGATTCAATGTACTATGTATTTTATAATTCACAGCAATAGTTTTGTAGAAAATAAATTTATAGTTTCCTTCTAAACAATGTGAACATGTTTCTTAACAATGTACACATTTTATATTTAAATACAGAAACTATTCTAATCTCAGCACCAGGGTGAAATCTACACTACACTATCCGGAACCTGTAACCGATGCATGATGCATATATATTGTATACCACTGTTGACGAACGTTTTCGAAGAATCTCTTCACTTCTTCAGGTCAACTGGAATTCCCTGGACAAAGTGTATTCTATTTGTTGGGATCAGGTGTCATTTCGACAAAGTAGGTCCTTTCTGACATGTGCGGTTGTGCAATGGAGGGGAAGTTGCGGGTTGGCATTGCCAACAGTGATTGCCAGGCCAGAGATAGTCAGGTCCTCCTTCCAGTTAACCGGAAGGAGGTAATTAAGAGATGGCACCTAACATCTACCTCTAGTAGCAAATTACTTAATTAATTATTAAATTAGCAGTTATAGTCCAATTATTTATATTAC
>NW_019388889.1:0-4394 GCF_000671375.1 Centruroides sculpturatus
ATTTACTATTGTATTTTTTTTTTTAGATTAGTAATTGCTTTACCTAGACCATATGGTAGAAATTATATAGATGGTCAAGTTGAAGTAAAAAGACGAGAAGAAGATTGTAAGTAACATAAGTTTTTTTAATTGGAATATAAATAACATTAACTAGTAATTTAAGTAACAAATTTAGCAATTAATTTGATATTATTCAAAAATTGGTAATGGGTAATGTGATACAGGATAAATTTAAAATCATAATGATTTAATTCATTTCTTTGCATTATTTCTGCTGTTTTCACATCATACAGAATGAAAATATTGAATAGTGATATATACTCTTAAAGAACTCAGAATTCAACATAATTAAATTTATTCTAATTGAATAGATTTGCAACTGTTTTTATTTGGTTGTAGATTTCTTTTGCTCTTCTCATGATGTCACAAGTTATCAGAACAGATCACTACTTTACAATCTGTCTACTCCATATTTAGAATTACAATACAATTTAACAATTTTAAAGAAAATAATAGATTAATGACTTAATTTATGTGATTACAAATTTAGTAACTTCCTTAATCTTTTGGCAATCATGTGGTTTCTGTGAGGCATGAAGTAAAAGTTAAAAAAAAAAATCAAAAAAATTATTCAGGACTTCTGAAAAAATAAGGATATTATGCTCTGCATTAAAAGTTTTTTTTTTGCATTGGATTGATTTATTATTTTTCAAAATAAAAAAATACATGGCTTATGAGACCTGAATTGTTACAGTATTTTTTTCTTATTTCAATGCACTGCACTAAAAATAGATTGGCGCTCTGTGTCATTACATTTGATGTTGTGCAATGACAAATACCAAATAGTGCTTGCTAATTTACAAATAATTATTTTTTCATTTTTTGGAAACTGTGTACATAATAATTTCAAATTTATAAATTTTCACTTTTCTTTGATCTTCAGTGTTTCAGTGTCAGATGTTCATTGCAATGTTTAAAAACAAGTAGTATATGTCACAATAGCACAGCACATCAATATCTAGAAAATTTTCCCCTTGAAAAACAAATTATTAGAAATATGAACTGTTATAAAATGTATATTACTTATTTATATTAGATATTGTTTCATATTAAAAAATTCAGACTTAATTCTATTCTCTAATTTAAGCTCATTTAGTTGAGAAAACCATATGGCATAATTAGGGCTATACTTTTAACTTTTAAATATGTCCTAGCCATAAGTTTAGACACTTCCAGTGCATTTGACAGTGCTTGGTTGCCCCTGATCTAGCATCAACTTCATATCATCATATGTCCAGCCAATATTTTTTACACACTATAGAACTATCTCAGGAACAGAACTGCAACTCTACAATATGGAAACCGTGCTGTTCAATACGATAACATTTGAGGCTGCCCACAGGGTTTGGTCTGTGGCCCTTGTTGTGAAATGTGATTTTTAACAGTTTCCATACAAGAAATGTTTGATCAGAATTGCACAATTGCATATGCTGACAATGTGCTGGTGCTGGTAGGGTGTTGTTCTCACACTGAACTGGAAACAAAAGGAAACAGGATTCTTGACAAGACTCACGGTTGAGGCTGTCAGAATAAACTAAAATTCAATGCCACTAAAACCAAATGTATTGTATTTAACAAATCAAGATGACCTAACTTATCTATATCACAGGGTCACCACCATAAAAATAGGAGCAGACGGTTAAGGTAGAAAGAACAATCAAGCATCTGGGGCAACACTTGATAACTGCCTGTCAAGTACATCTAAGGAGAAAATTTATCTCGGCATAACATAGGGCTCTTTTGCAAATTACAGTCTTACTGTACAACACCAAATGTCAGCCTTCAGGTAATAGCTAAAAATCTGCCTATATATAAGCTCATCTCTTCACATATCAAAGTGTGGAACATTAAATGGGGCCTTGATGATGTAACAACTAATGGCACTCTTGTTGCATCCAATTTTGAAAATTAGTTGCAATTTTCCTGCTTCCAATATCTTGGTATGCAACCTAATTTTATTAGTGATTCTCCAAAACTTGCTAACATTGAAGTTTTTACAGATGGTTTTCAAAAATTGAAAACAATGTTGGCTGTAGCTTTGTGGCTTACTGTTACAATAATGAAATACAGTAAAAACAGAGTTGAAAGATTATTGCATAATGTATCAAACTGAATTGTTGGCAATTAAGATGGCCATTTCCTGGACTAATGAAAACTTTTCAATGCTAAAATTTCAATAATTACTGAAGTGACTCATCAGTTGCTGCTGTATGAGAAAACAGCCTCCATTCCATCACCAACAATATAAGAAAATGTATTTTAAATTCAACCAACACATACTCCATCCTTTGAATACATGCTCATAAAGTTAACATTGATAATGAAAGGGCTGACACCTTGGCAAAAGCTGCAGCAAAGGACACTAATCTTTCTGCCACATATCATAAATATAACTTAAACATTTTAAAGAATTATTGTGGAATGATCTTTTCTCATGGCAAGAAAACTGGAATAGCCATCAAAGAATCACTTATCAGTTTCTCCCAAATATTAAAGATATGTTCTTCTATAAATGGATTAGGCTAAATCATCTTCTTATGCAGTTGTTTACCGGTCCTGGTAATTTTGGTAGTTACCAGGCAACATTTGCTAATAGGTCTAACCAACTTTGCCCTCTCTATGCGGTTGTAGATTGTAATGTCAGGTTTGACCTTTATCAAGTTAGAAATTAAATGCATTATTTGGCAGGAAAATCTTGACACCTTACCCTGGTGAGATTATGGCAACTCTGATGTCGACAAAATGATCAGAATAGGTAAGATTTCTCCCAGTTTGACCTTGATCGACAGTATAAAAAAATTCAGCATCGACAAAAATACCCTCCCGACTTATGATTACCACCCCTCCCATCAGCTTGTCCCTGACATTTACTTTAAAGATCCAGGTGATTATCCCATGTTTAGGATTTACACTGACGGTTCCAAGATGGGTGACGATGTGGGTGCGCTTCTATAGTTTATTCCAACTTAGGCTGTGAGCTTCACAATACTTACTTTTGTCTAGGTCAGGGCTTCTTAAACTTTTTTTATTCACAACCCCATTTATGATTGTGATTTTTTTCGCGATCCAAAAAAATATAAAATAAAGATGTATACAAATTTGCAAGAACAATAATGATGTATTACCACAGTTCACTCTTGTGTTACAATGGAACAGAGATAACTGAATACACTGAAAAGCAACAACACTACAGTGTTGCTGAATCATTGTCTTGCTGCTCCAGAAATGACACAAAGCGCAACTCACAAAACTTATGACACAAAGTGTGCCATTTTCAAACTCTCACAAATTATTTTTAATATTTTGCATTAAAATCTCGCGACCCCAAGATTTCGCTAAGTGACCCCAAATGGGGTCGCAACCCATAGTTTAAGAAGCCCTGGTCTAGGTACACAGTTCTCAATAGCACAAGTGGAAACTTTAGCTATTTATATGAGCTTAATTCACATTAGGCATAGGAAGGCCAAAAGACACTACTTATACTATTGCCATGCTTTCCAATTAGTGGTACGTGTATCCCCAGGAGTACACAAAATAGCATGAAGGGGTATGCACTGCAATCTAAAATCAGTCAATTTAAAATTTAAATACATGAGATGAAGCAATCAAAAATAATGGGTGGACCATCAAAAATTCTGCAATTTACAACATTATGTCAAATGCAAAAATTTGTTTATTTATAACTAAAAATTTTCTCGAAATTTCATCAAAAAAATGCATTTGTGACAATACCTAAATGAAATTTTTATGCAAGAAACAAAAATTGTGCAATTAACATTTGTGAGATCCGGAATTTATTAACTAAAATTTTAATTATTTTTTTTCCTTGTGTTTATGTAACGAATTGGAAGAAAAAATGATCTTAGCCAGGAATGTGTAAACCATCAACATTCTATTGTCCTAGCATAACTTGCAGCTCAACTTGCACAAAAGTTTATAGTTAGCATCCAAAATTCAGGGGTGCACAACCTGCGGCCCGCGGGCCACATATGGCCCCCTATCAATGTTTATGCGGCCCGCGGACGGTACAGGCCAAATCCCTTCTTTCGAAGTTTCTAAGTGTAGAACTTTTTCCCTTTCACAAAGTCATTAGCATCCAACTGTTTTATGACTTTCCCTGAGGTGAGAAATGGGGGATTGTTCTATAAATAAGTCTATTTTTAGCTAACACTTTCTGCTTTAGATATCGAATATTTTAAAATGATGTTAGAACGTCATTTCCGATGTTATCGGGAAGTTTCTATTTTGGCGGGAAATCTTCAATTTTATGCTTCGGAAAACTTGCCTATTCGTCTAAATAGCGTCAAATAACAAAAATAAGTGAAAATAGCGCT
>NW_019388889.1:5719-6936 GCF_000671375.1 Centruroides sculpturatus
ATCACTAATCAGCCAACAAAATGTGTTCAAGAAACAATCTGGAGAATTGGATGCGGCTGTTGAAGCCAGCCTAGAAATATCTGCTTTAATAGCCAAGAATGGGAAACCTTTCACAGATGGCGATATGATAAAAAAGTGTCTTGTCATCGCAAGTGAGATGTGTCCTGAGAAGACAGTGTTTTCAAACAATCAGTCTTAACCACATGACGATACAACAAAGAATCTCGCAAATTGCATCAGACATCGCATTAATCACTTGGAGGTCCGGCCCCCAGTCAATAAACTTAATCCTAATTTGGCCCTTCTTCAAAAAAGGTTGTGCATCCCTGCAAAATTTGTCATTTGTTTAGGTCCCTGGAACACCTATAACCTTTAGCTCATAGACCATCTGATCACTTTATGGAAATTCCCCACAAAAAGCTATAAAAGACTGTTCTTACCCCTCTTGGGGAATCTCTTATCGAAAGCCAGACCGACGACATGAGTCGAACCCGACGCTATTCCGATCCTCCAATATCGATATCCATTCATTGCCAGAGTCACAAACTTTTATATTTGTGCTCATTTGGATCAAAGACACTTTTATAGGATACTTCTGTGCCTACATTCCTTAATCGTCATGGAAACCTACAAAGAAGTATGAAAAAAAAGCATGTAAACTCTCTCTCTCGAGCTGTTAGGCGGTTTAATGTTGAGATTCGTGTAGTAGTTTTATCAATTTGATTATTTTAATAAATCCTTGTTTTACTTGTTAAAATGGTAGACTCCTTTACTCATATACGGCCTTTACCTTATCGTCGACCCCAAATACTCTCCCTCCACTCGACCGACATTTGAGAGTCCTAACCCTTGGGACTGTTATCGTAAAATAAGCTATCCTGTCAGTAAGCAGGTTTAATGACTGTTGTCTGTACAGGGAGGAGCGACCGACCCTTGCCTCCCCTGCGGTTCACACATTATTATCATTTCAGCAAAGCAGCAATAAAATATTTACTACCATTTTGCACAACATATGTCTGCGAGAGTGGATTTTTGGCCATGATAAACTAAACATCGTCATTGACTTCAACTTAAAGATGACTTGATACTGAAGCTGACCAAAAAGCAACCAGATTTTACAAAGTTATGCAAAGAAAATCATGCACATTTGTCACATTAAAATTAAATAACCTTATGTTATTTTCATTATTATTAGAATAGTATTTTAAAGGTAATAA
>NW_019388890.1:0-1083 GCF_000671375.1 Centruroides sculpturatus
ATGACCGGTATACGAACTTGCACTACTTTTTACATTTATATTGTAAAAAGAAACCGTCTAACGCAAGGCGAATATATTATGTCCATATATAGTCATATGTGTAGAAATTTCTGAGAAAAAACGAATTTTTCAGAAAGATAAAAATAGATTAATTTGAGTACTTAGATCGAACATCTTCGATAGGAATCAGATTGTCAGTCGGGGGAGACTCACCCCGCGATCTGGGCTCCGATCCCGTTACAATTCGTAACGAGAAAGGGAGACCAATTAGAGAACGGGGGCAGATCGACATCGCCCTATCGGAATGTTCGATCTGGGACTCAGAAAAACTTATAAAAATCGCGCATAAATAGGATGTGACGTTTTTGTTGCATGGATACGTAGGGATTCTTCTCCTGGACGTGCGTGCTCCCGATCTTTGAAAAAAAAACAAAGAACATTTTGGAACATCGTGGAAGCATCGTTTTCTGGGTGCCTCCTAGCNTCCGGATGACCGGTATACGAACTTGCACTACTTTTTACATTTATATTGTAAAAAGAAACCGTCTAACGCAAGGCGAATATATTATGTCCATATATAAGTCATATGTGTAGAAATTTCTGAGAAAAAACGAATTTTTCAGAAAGAAAAAAATAGATTAATTTGAGTACTTAGATCGAACATCTTCGATAGGAATCAGATTGTCAGTCGGGGGAGATCGACATCGCCCTATCGGAATGTTCGATCTGGGACTCAGAAAAACTTATAAAAATCGCGCAAAAATAGGATGTGACGTTTTTGGTGCATGGATACGTAGGGATTCTTCTCCTGGACGTGCGTGCTCCCGATCTTTGAAAAAAAAACAAAGAACATTTTGGAACATCGTGGAAGCATCGTTTTCTGGGTGCCTCCTAGCGATCTACAGATTCGTCAGTTCGCCCAACGAGAAGCCGCCGAAAGCCGTGATCAACGCCCCGGGGCCTACGGAATATTTCACCGGCAGCGTCCATCCACAAGTAACGAAAACCGAATTTTTCGAACTTTATTTCGGACTTTACCCGCGCGCTTTGTGGTGCTACTTCGTCCATCAAGGAATTTGTAAG
>NW_019388890.1:3208-8552 GCF_000671375.1 Centruroides sculpturatus
CGTTGGCGTGGTTTTCCAGCCTTTGTGGTCTGTGGATGCATTGCCACAGAAACACCAAGGCTAGGTTGATTCCTCACATCTGTTGAGGGCATTGCAGTAGCCATGCTTGGGCCGGCGCTGCTTTCGCCACCGGTAACCAAGAGAGACTGGAACCTATTTTTCGAACGTGAGCCTCTGCCTAACCCACGAACGCGGACCTTGTTAACTCGGGCGACGTCCGAGCCAGTATCATACTTAGATCTGGTTACTACCATCATAAATTTCTCTACAGAATGTGGGTATGTGATCACTCTTAGCTTCATTTCTCCCCATAGACCTTACTGGCATGGGTGTCCCTACCAGGAGCTTGTGCTCCAGCTTGCATTGCCCTATAAATCAGTAAAATTACTGGGCTCTCCCACCACGACCAGGTGGTGACCACGGGAGAGTTATTATTATTATTATTATTTAGATTTATTTAATTTTTATTCAAAAATTAAGTTTATTTTAATTTCGTAATATATTAAAATCTGCAAACGAAGTAGCACCACATTCTAAAAACGCTTGTTTTACAAACTCTCTTTCTAAAAGAGGTTTTCCGTGGCGAGCAATGCAATGGGCAACATGAAAGCTAGCAGATATATAGCAGATTTTATTTTTTAAAATCAAAAAAGGTTTTAAAACACTGGATTCTCTTTTTTCTTTTGTAAAAAATACGTTCTTCTTTCCTCATCTGTTGAAAAACCGAGATTAGAATGCAACTTTTCAAAATGTCTTTTTACATTGTATATACGTGAAGTGACTTTTTCGTTACAAATTACACACAAAGTCGTTTTATTCTTTTCAATCACACCATTTTATCAAACAAATTTGTTTGATATGATCTGGAACTTGTATCGTTTGTTTGTATTTTTTAACTGCCAACATAGTACAGGGCTACAAATAAAAGTATTTATATTTAGAATGCAATAATTTGAAAAGAAATTTCTTGTTAACGTACTTGATATACATACATATGTAGATGAGAAACTTTAATAATGAAAAAATAAGTAGGCAAGGCCGTATTTCGGACAAATTGCAACTCCTGACATCTACTTTTTCATACATCTAAGATTTTACAAATACGTGAGCCGTTCACAGCCAGGCACAGATACTTGTAAAATTTAACTGACTCGTACAACATGGAATTCATATAAAACGAAACTATCAACAGTGTTATAGGGTGGTCAACTGTAAAATGCAATAAACAGCAAACAATAGTATTATTATAAACCAGATTTAATAACAATAATCATAATACATTTGATTCTCATCATTTTTATCTATAAAAATATAATTTACAATTTACGAGTAAAGTTCAATAATAGGTAGAATTATTTCGATGCAGTTTCTAAATGCACTCGTCTAGATTATATGATGTAGGCCTATGTTTATATATATTTGTAATAAAAATTACCCCAACCTTTAGATTATTTCATATCTTACAACATTCATCTTTTTTCTACACACATTCTTATACCTGATATTGGAGTCAAAAGAACTTCCGCAGAAGTAACGATCTTATCTTGAGGATCCAAAGAGTAAACTTTAAAATTACGAAGAACATTTGCTAAAACCATTTTCATTTTAACTATGCCGAGTTTATTTCCTGTAAAAAAAATTATTTTAATAAAATAATTTTTTATTTGTTTATGTATTTATTCAGTAATCACTTACCGAGACAATTTCGTG
Source organism: Centruroides sculpturatus (assembly GCF_000671375.1). Taxonomy (NCBI): domain Eukaryota; kingdom Metazoa; phylum Arthropoda; class Arachnida; order Scorpiones; family Buthidae; genus Centruroides; species Centruroides sculpturatus. The sequence goes on from NW_019388890.1 coordinate 4,919, forward strand.
GACCTGCAGAAAATGCCAGAAATGCATAAGGATGAAGATTTTTATAGTTTTCATGTAAAAAACGGTCTGGATTAAACACTTCGGGATTTTCGTAAACAGAAGGATTATGATGAATATTACAGATACTTATGACAAGAGTCGAATTTGCAGGCAACACGTAATTACCTGTTTGAATGACAACGATTTAATGCTTCGAGTCAATAATGAATATAAAGTATTATTATAGAAAAATAAATTTCAAGTTATCAAAAATTACCTATTTTCATTTCCGAAAGATTTTTTCTTGAAATTAAAGGAAAAGGAGGATAGATTCTCATCGACTCCTGAAAATTGTAATGTATAAAACTAATCCTTGAATGTATTAAAGAAATTAAAAAGTTACCTTAATTACGCATTCTAAGTACGTCATTTTCGTCAGGTCTTCGATAGTAATATCCCTATTCATATCATCTTTGAAAATTTCTTGCAATTCCACATACACTTTCTCTTGTATTTCGTGGAATCTTCCCAGGAAATAAAGAGTCCATGACATAGCGTGGGCGGTTGTATCGTAACCCTGATATTAAAATACGTTGAAAAGACATGTGAAATTGCTTTCTATATAATTGACATTTTCAGTAAAATAAATACTGTATAATAAACTTGTAAAATTGAAATATGGAAGGCATGAATATCGCGCTTCTTTCATATTAATGTCATACCAGTTTATAATGGTTCCTTGCATCAAGCAGTTAACATAGTTCTTCGTACTATTTATATCAAAATACCAATGATCTGATTTCGAGAGTTTACTGTTTCCTCCAATAAGAAAATAGTCCAGAAACTTTTAAATGGCGACAATTGTATCCGGCGTAAGTTTCGGTGATAAAATGAAAGAGAGGAAAAATGACGTCATTTCACTTTTTCCCAAATACAAGCATTTATGGATGAAGTCGAAAATAAATAACATTAATACAAAGGAGGATGGTTCCAACTGTTTCTTCTCGCGTAAAACGTAATTATTGAAAATTAGACTTAATTTTAAAAAAGTGAAGTGTTAGTAATGTATTGTACAGTACATAGCAGCAGAGATGAAAATTCGACATAAATGGAGAGAGATTACAAAAAAATAGTTATTAGAATTTCTAAATAATCATTATAACAATTCTGTTTATAATTATAACACGGTTAACAGAATAAAATGCCATACATGCACTCTTTTAAAAACAAAGTTTCAGCTAATCAATGACACTAAAAATTCTTTTCTCAACATTCAATATTATCAGATTAATTCTATGAACAAAATGTCTTCGATCGTTGAACGAAATGAAGATTAAATTGTCCACAAACTATGTAATTAGTCGAACGAAACAGCTAAATACACATCGTCCAGCTTGAATTGTCTTGACTTACGACAAACCATTACATGTCGTAATATAACGACATATTAATATATTTACGACGTTTTCGGTCATTCGGTTATTATGGACTTGAATATTTCGGATTACAAAATATTTCGATCATCATCTCAGACTTTACTTGCTTTGAATACTTTCAATCGTGTTTATGAAAGGAATTTAATTAATTAATACTCGAAAAAATACTTTGATAACAGATAATAACTTACAGAACTGAGTTACAAGTGTAGAAACTATCATTTTTCACCCGAATATCCCGCTGTAATTATACATAATAATAATGTTTAAAAATCAGTAGATACACATTTTTAATTTTTCAAAGTTATGCCTTTCCTGCATGGATATAAATAGAGAAAATATACAGTAATTAATGAACCTTTCGTTTTATATCCAAAATTTCTTCCTATTACATTTCGCATAATAAAAATATAAAAGGACAAAATTCAAATTCAGATTACAAAACTACAAATTTTTAAATGTTAAAATATTATAAATTAATCCGAAATTACAAATATTATTTACTGCCAGCAGATTCAGCCAAAATTGCTGTGGCTGTGGCTCAAAATGTATCTATTATAAATGTATAACACTACCCCGCGGGGGAATTTCGTAAAATTCCTTATTTGTATACATTACCTTGACGTACCCTTATATTTCAATACATTGTTTAGAATAACATTACATTAGAATAATGAAAATAGTATCATTAATTAAAATACATGCGTGCACGATTATATAATTATTTCCGATTAGACATTAAGTAAATTATGCCTACCGCGAAAATAGCGCCTTCCATATCACTGATAACATCTTCTTCCGATATTAAACCTTGTTTAACATGAAGATTTAACAATGAATCGATAATACGCTCTTTTGTTTTCATCTTTGGTTCTTCTTCATTATTTGTTTCTTTCTCTAAGGAATGTTGCTGCTGCATTTTTTTCACAAAAAAAATTTTTTTTCTCTTGAAAACCTACTCATTGAATTAAATCATTAATTACTTAATTACTTAAATCAAAACATAAAATTCCACTCACAAGTTGAGTTTACCTTTTCGTCGAAACGATGAATTATTTCAATGTCTCTCTTGTAATTTTTTCCTATTTTACTCATGAAGAAAATTGGGGAAAGCCAGTACATTGGATTCGCTGTCCATTCAGGAAAATTTTTCAAAATTCTAAATTTTAATATAAATTATTATTATATCAAAAGATAATTAATTCAAATTTAAAGCTTGGATAAAAAATAAAGTACTGTCAACTATTAAATATACATAAAATTTAACATTACATATTTCATGTGAAGAACATTATAGAATTTTCTTAAATTGAAATAATTTAAAATATATAAAATTTAAATCATAAATTTATGTTATTCTATATATTATTTTCTTATTTTTGTGTCGAAAATGTGCAATAAATGCAAGAAAGGAAACTTTGCAGTTATTTCATATCGTAATTTATTTATTTTCAGAAATATTACAAATAAGTTGATGGGCTGTATGTTTTTATAGTTTGATTGGATGTTTAAACGTTAACTTTTCGCTATCATGAAGATTTCTTCTATAGTACTGAGGCAATAGAAAAAAAACGCAAAAACGGATAAATATTAGTTATTTTATCGTAACAACGGTACGCTTTGCAGAAAGTTCATCTGTCACACATTTGTCGTTCATGTTATACCGTTATACAAATTTTCCCTCTTGTCTAGAAAATACATGAAGTTTACGTTTAAAACATTATAACATATAATTAAATTAATTTGAAAATCTTTCATATATAATGAACAGATTGTATTCGTTGTATTCGTTTAGAAACTCGATACTTCACTCTACACATTTTTCTAACAACTCTTTATTATGATCAGCACGTAAAGCAAAAACACTTCATTTATAATGTACAAACTTAATATTTGGTTAATTGATAAACAATCAGAATTTAAAATATTTTGTGTTCCTTCTACTGAAGTTGATTAGAACATTTTAAAAATTTTTCAGATAAAAAGTGACATTATATTATTTAATACAGATATGACATTTGTAAATATTATTTGAAAATGAAGAAATATATCTGGAAATGAATTTTGCCCTGTATTTTACCTGTGTATTGCGGACACATATTCTTGATCGTTCGTAGTCTGAGAATGTAGAGAAACTCCTACTGCTATGTCTACATAAAAATAATTTGATATTTATATATTTTTTAGATAAAAAGTGACATTATATTATTTAATACAGA
>NW_019388891.1:0-6834 GCF_000671375.1 Centruroides sculpturatus
ATTATTTTTTATGTCGTGTCAACAAATGTTTTATATTGGGCACACTAATTATTCTACATTTATTAATGTTAATTGTGATTTTACAAAAATGTAACAAAATAATCAAATTAAACATAAAATAGAATGTTAATACTAAAAATTGTGAAGTTTTTTTTATTTATAAAGATGAATTAACAGTAAGTTTAGTTGAAACAGTGTAAAACAAGTGTTTGCAAAAATTATTCTATATTAATTAACCATCATTAAAACAACTGTGAAGAACAAGCAATGTGTTGATAAAGCGGTTTATATATATATATATATACAGTTGTGGCCAAAAGTACAGCTACCCTTGACATATATTTTAAAATGCAACTTTTACTTTCCTGATTACCTATTATACAATTAACATTGTAATAGTTGACAATAGCTAAAAAAAAAACAAAAACAAAATACTCAATTGAATAAACAAATGTTATTTTAAATCTGATGTACCGAAAAAAAACGAAGTTTTTATAAGTGATTTTTATCCTAGAACAAACATACTGTCTTAGAAATAGGATTATATAATGGCAATTCAAGAATAACAAAACGTTAGTTCTGATTACCTACGGTAATACGAATTAAAAAGATAAACTTAATAACACAAAACCCTGTGTAGACAGAGGAATTCTTGAAAACGTAGCGTTTTTCTGTTACATAAACCACTTCAAAAAGGAAATCTGGCTAAATGGAATAATGATTAACAAGTAGTGCCTGAACCCCCGTTCGACATCATGTGTGGTTCTGCCGAACCCCAAAGTAGCTTGCTAAAATAGATCATTTTTGATTTATAAGTTAATCAATTCAATAAATATTAATTGTGATCTTAGACACTGACTTGTCAAAAACAATTAATTAATCGAGTTTAATATTTTGATTGGTATTATTTTAATTTTATTACTATATTTTAAAGTATATGTTTGCCAGGCGTGAGCGCTCCTCACCTCTGGCGAACATTTATGCGCCGTGGACGGATGATAGCCGAGAACAGATATGGAAGTATTAGGACTGGAGGCCCCGAAGTATATAAAACCTTCCGGTTCAAACTAGAAGTCATGTTATTTCAATTCAAAAATGTTCCCTGAAAAGAGTTAGATAATGACCTGCACGACTCTTGCTAATAGAAAAGTACGATGTACATAAGCAAGACACTACTAATTTGAGTCGGAGATCATATAAAATTCTTATTATTATACTAAAAAAAGTCTTTATTGGAATGCATTATAGATTTGGCAAAGCCTATCAGCATGTAAACGGTGACAAATACAATGGACCAGAATACTCATTAATATTTCTATGGATCTGACTCGGATTCNTCACAACGTGTGGGTCTGCCGAACCCCAAAGTAGCTTGCTAAAATAGATCCTCTTTGATTTATAAAGTAAAAAGTGCTTGAAAAAATCTCTAATCACAATGTACTGTACATTGTTAAAATTAATGTATTTTATTACAATATTGGTTTTAATTACCGTAAGGTAGACTCAGACGTATAGAGCAATATCAATTAAGGCTTACCCTGAAAATTACGCTTTTCCTGTTCTAAAATAATACAGTAAAAGCCGAAGAAATTTAGTTTTCTGCGAGAAATCGAACACATTTGTAGACTAATATAAAAATTCTCTAATTAAAATCGGTATATGAGGACCCAATTCTTGCATCCGATGAAAACGGGTAAGATCGCTATAATTTAATAATGTTAATCTTCGCTGTCGTTACTTTTCACCTGAGCAACGACAGGCTAATCTGCTAGTATAATATAATAGATAAGTAAGAAGTACGAAATAAATTATTATTCTTAAACTTTAGTATTGATATAATGGGCCCGATCCACGCCGCGCTAGTACTCAAAAAAGTAGTTTAAAAAAATCGTTTGTAAAATTTGTCGTTAATGCTACCTATGATTTCAAGATGGTTGTGCTTCTGACTATTCGTGGTCTATACAGACTCCTCCTGGTGGAGAGCCGCCGGCAAGCCTCATTGTGCCAAACGTCACTAGTTATTAATTCAAAGTAGTTTTTGAACAAAATAAAAAAAGAAACTTCTACTAAAAATATAGTTAAGCTAACCTAATCTAATTGAAGCACCGCCATCTTGGAACCATATATAATATTAACCGAATTTGTTAATATTGTTATTTGTTTCGTGTTTAATTCTTCAGCAATGACTTTTGTTTTCATTTGTTCATTGTTTTCTAAAAATAGCCTACTCCTACTGGATGACATCAATGCTCATACTTATTGATTACATCTCGTAAGTTATCGTCATGGAGACCGATATTACCTTTGTTTGTAAAGTATTTGTTTACGTCACTGAGTTTAAATGCTCCATCTTCAAATCAAATTACTTCTTCAACATCGAATGTTCTACATTGGCCAATTACAAACTACTTTCTGTCATACGTATGACAGAGTAGTGTTATCGACCCTAAACTACTTTCTTCATTATTCCAAATTATTCTGCTATTTCGGTTGTAAGAATAACATATTAAAGAATCACTTCTGCATATTTAAGTAATCATGCAGCCATTATTCGACACTTGTATTGTAAGAAAACTTCAGCCTTTAATAGCTGTTACTGCAATTTTCGGTTTGGATATTTTTGAATCATGTAGATGTAGAAAAAACACAAATGCCAGAAACGAAAAACTTTTCAGCTTTTATACAAATGTACAAGAAATTTTTTTGTGGGTAGCAGCTTTAGGGTTTACAGCAATGCTAATTTCACCCGAAGTCGTTTGTAACCATATTTTTATGCTGTTTAGAAATAATTCATTGTACGTCAAAATTATTTTTTTTATTACTGCGCTGTATGCTGCTATACAGTTTAGCATTCTTAAAAGAAGAAAACTCAATATTCACCACTTAATGACAGGATTTAAGAAAGAAGAAAAAGTTATAGATACACTACAGCCGTATCTTTTGCATTATTCTTTATTTTGTATCTCTACACTTGTTGGAATAACCATACTACTTATTGTTATTAGCTATTTTGCTTTTAATAATTACAGATATTACGATTACAGAATATCGTTAGTTTGCATTGTTAGCATGCAAACGTGGCTTATTTATTCACAGTCTCACGTATTTTGTTTAATTATCTTATGGTCATACTTTATAATTATTATCAGCAAGGGTTTGATAAGAATCTCTCAACAGTTACAATTGAAAAATGTTGCAACGAAATATGTTGTTCAAGAGATAATGACAAAACTCTTACAAATTTGGGAAATTTTCGATGAAATAAATGAAAAATATAATATGCTTCTTCCTTTTATGTACATACGATTTACGTTAGAATGCTGTTTTTATATGTATATCGGACTGTTTGTACAGATCAATGAAGGTATTCGAGTATTTTCTTTATGTTTCGGTACAGTATTATTATCTCTAACTTTATCATTTGCGTGGGCATTTTCGATTTTTACTTCAATTGTAAGTTATGTTTCTATAATTATAAAAATAAAATATTACTTTTATTAATTTAAAATATTTACGATTATTATTTTACAGATATACGATAATTTTATTTCAATCGGGAAATTTTATTCTTCTCTAATCTCCGTGGCATATATATTCAAAGTATGTAATGTTATTTTCAAAGTCTAACATATTAAAACACAAACAGACACTATTCAACACATGTCTTCACTTGTCTTTCATTACTCAAAGAAATAATATGAAACACACTAAGCATTCATCTTGGATTGTAGGCTTTGATCTCAGTAAATTAAGTAAAACGTGTTTACTAGTGGATACATAACAATATAAAAATAAATCTAAAATACCTTGCAAACTTATGACAATAAAGTTATTTGCCTTTTATATCATTTATTGAAATGTATATATTTAAGTGAGAGTTCGAAAGCTAGTGTGTTTTCAATTATTTTTTGGTATTATAAAAGACAAGTGAAACATCGTTTCATAATTAACGTTTGTGTTTTTAATGTATTTTACGTTAGTTTGACGAAGTATGTGAATGAATTGGATATATAATTGATTTATTTCAGATCATTTGCTTCATGAAGAGATTCGGAGGAAGACCTTTTGGTATATCCATGGGAGGATTTTTCTATATAAAAAAAAACTTTGTGATAAGGGTAAATATTATGAAGAAATATAAAACATCAATGTACTCTGCTTAAATATACAATTATTAAACCAAAATTGTTTATAGCTTTTCCTAGAAATTTATAAACAATTTCATTTAATTTTCCTGTTTTAAAATATTTATTTTGCAAATATAAAACATTAGTTACGCGTGTTTCCAATAGAAAAATTTGGATTTAGTGTCTACAAATTTGTATGCTAAAATTTATAAATATTATTAAATGTCAATTTTATTTTATGTTAATCTAATTGTTATCTCTAACGCTGTTTTAATTGTTTTAGGTGCTGCATTGCCTTTATTCTATTTTGTCTTCTCTTATTGAAGTAACGGGAGTTATGCAAAAAAACAGGTGCTCGTCAAAAATCGGTGTCAATGTTGCTGTTAAAAACGAAAGTTTCGTAAATTAAGTATAACACCGTTCATTTCATCTAAAGAATTGTAGACAAATTGATTGCTGTAATCATGATAAAAGATGAAACATATCTTACAGATTCGTATACACTAAGTAATTTCGTATTAGTGTAATGCTAATGTTTTTATTGTTATGTACTTAATAAGGCACGTACGCTCAGTGCAAAACATTAAAATGTGCGTTTAGAGTAGATATTTAGATTGATTTAAATACCGAAATAATTATCTTTTTCCGAATTTTTATTGAACTGTATTGCTTCCAATCTTAGTTGATCTTAATAAAGAGGATTTGCGTATAGGAAATTGCAAAACGTTTACACGAAATCGTGCGTTGCCATAATTACAGGGAGTAATGACAGTCGTTGATAAACGTGATGATCGCTTTGTAGAGAGGTACACACAAGAGAGTTCTGGTCTCTAAAGACAGTTTGAAGACAGGAGAATATTTTCAATCTGTTACTGGAGTAGGAATTGAGGAACTGAATTAACGAAGATATACAAATTGGGAAAAAAATATTCCTTTATTGAATGCCTTAATTATATCATTCAGTTAGAAGATGCAGTAATATTTGGCGTTTCGGCGATGATTAGGGGAGAACGGGATAACTTTCTGCATACGTGGCAAGTTCCTCAATTAAATTTTCCTTGAAACAAAGTAAAAAGAGGCTCACTTTAGAGCATGGGTCGCCAAAGTAATCGATATCGATTCCAAACATTATTGGGGGGGTCGATACAACTAAGAGTTCGATGGAAAAAGTGAAACTAAAAATGACAAATATAACTAAATTATTATGTTTTTGAATATAGTTTCAATGAATTTAATTGTACAGTTACCCGTCAACGCGTAAAATGGCTACGGATCAAGTCGCACCGGATGGACAGCCATTGTCGAGTTCGTGCTCCGTTTTTCATTTACATAGCACGTCAAGCATTTGTAGCATTCATAAGCTCGTATCTGATTTTTCGATTATTTTTTATGCTTCGGTGCCGTAATATTATCTCTAACGTTATCATTTGCGTGGAAATTATTGTTTTTCACTTCAATTGTAAGTATTGTTCTTATAATTTAGGAAATAAAATAGTTTTTTTTAATTAATTTATAATGTCTACTGTTGTATTTATAAGAAAACTATTATTGTTTTTCAGATATTCAATAATTTTATTTCCATCGGAAAATTTTATGCTTCTCTAAACTTGATGGCATACATATTTAAAGTATCTAGTTTTGCTTTTTCCAATAGAGAAATTTTGAGTTTATATTGTAAAATTTATATGTTAGTTAGGCTTTCAGTTTAGGGAATAAGCACACTAAACTGCAACTCTTTCGATACAGTTTAGTGTGGACATTAAAAATTCAGCGATTTGAATCCTCTCATAAGTTATAAATGTCTAATGAAAATTTTACATACAGCAAATTGTAAACACGTAAATATTCAAATAACCAACAAGTCAGACTGATTGTTCTACTGCACAATACGTTATTTTACTTTATAAATTGTATTGTTTTTATATTTATGAAAATACATTAGCAGTAAAGTACATTCAAACAGCGTTAGACAAAAGTTTACAAACATTTTTCTATATTAACTATCAAGAAAATTGCCATGGACTTCGAGCGACGTGTTAATTAATAAAGCCATAATAAATGTATGTATATATAAAAAAATGAAACTGTTTCTAATTTGTTGGATGAGTTAGAAAAACTGAGCCAACAAAAATGAAAAAAAGAGATGGATAAAATCTTTATGTGTTTATTGATTGAAAGAGGTATAGACTATAAACCATTACAAAAAAATAACAAGTGCCATCGTACAACACATTGTACTTGCTTTCAGGCGCTATACTTTCGGCATATAACAGCCATATACCTAGCCCAGGAGTCGTAATTAGCGGCTCGCGTGCAGCATGCGGCTCTTTTCATAGACGTTAGCGGCTCTTCGAACATAAACTCCAATTTCACTTTACCTCATTTTACCGCAGCCTTATATTTTATGAATTTATGAGATAGAGCCGCAAAACAACCTTCGACTCGTACGGCATACTCTCTACCACTCTTAAGCCCATCCTCACATAACCACACTCGCGTTGATCAATATGAGTCGCTGCGAGTGGCAGCATATGAAACATATCTATATACAGTCGACTCCCCTATAACACTGTTGATAATTCCGTTTTATACGAATTCCATGTTATACGAGTTAGTTAGATTTTACAAATACATTTGCCGGGCTGTGAACGGCTCACGTATTTGTAAAATCTAAGTTACTCGTACAATATGAAATTCATATAAAGCG
>NW_019388891.1:8411-9214 GCF_000671375.1 Centruroides sculpturatus
TTGTTAATAACATAATTTTATATACGTGCCTATCTTGCCCCATTACTGTTGCCCCTATACCAGGGGCAACTTTAATAAAAATAATTAAAATAATTACAACTTTACAAAAAGAGAGAAGTTGCCGATCTTGCCCCTATACCCGGGGCAACTTCGTCAATTTCTCTCTTCTTGTAAAGTTGTAATTATTTTAATTATTTTTATTTCCAAACTGATTTTAACCAGTTCTATAGTAAGGTAACATTCCAATAGACAATATGCAAAGCTTTTTTTTTCAGTTTACAGCAGTATTTATTACACAAAATTTAAGTAAAGCTTAACATGCCGATTATGCTTCGATCTCCCCTATATTTTTTATTTATTTCAAATATATTCCCAATCATTAATAAAATAGATTAGAGATAATCGTTTGTAGAATTTGTTGTTGTTTCACTTCTTCACGTTTAATCCCTGGACACTGACGGTTTTCTTCTTTCATCTTTCAGGCTAACAATGAAAAAAGAAACACACAACGTATGAATTTTACCAAATATTATTGTATTATTATCTGTTACAATAATCCGTGCATCTAATATATAATCGAGACGAGTTGATAATAATAATAATAATAAGCGCAGAGCCCAAACGTTTAGGAGTTGAAAGTTGAAATTTGGTACACAGATAGGGTATGTCATGAAAACGCACACTAAGAAGAAATTTTTCGAAATTCCTCCCCACGGGGGAGAGGGACAGGATTAAGGCTTAACACTTCCATCAACAATCGAAGTGTTAAGTAACAATGAAAGTGTTAAGTAACAATGGAAGTG
>NW_019388892.1:0-5697 GCF_000671375.1 Centruroides sculpturatus
TTGGATATTAAAGATAAAAAACATTTTTCTCAAAGTATTAATGATGCTGAAGTAGTGCAAAGCATAAAAGACAAAATTAAAGAGGAAAAAAAACTCATAACAGTAGAATTTGCAGAAACAGGAAAGGTAATATTTAAATAAATTTTTGCTTTTAATCTTTGTAACAGATTTCTACTAATTAATAAGAACTATTGTCCTGATTTCTTAAGCTATATGCAAGAGCATAGAACGGTGTTTCCCAATCCGTGTGCACCACGATACACTTGTGTGTCACCTCAAGTGTGTCGCAGAAATACGTATTAAATATTTTTAGAATTTTGAATAAGCTCGTGTTTAAATATGATTTATCTTTCCTCTTTCTATCGTCTGTCCATCGAAGGGATGCCGGTGGTAGATAGGAGTCATTCACTAAAATGTCAATTGTTGCAAAATTTGCGACATCAGCTAACCCCTAACAAAAGTTGCAAACGTTTATGTGTATGGCGGCGTACCAACTCTTTGGAGCTTTTATCGACGTCGCGGCTTACCACTGTAAACACTGATACAACTTTTACGTATTGATATAGTTTTTTAATTTGTAAAATTGTGAAGTTTTGTCTCCGTAAGTTTAACTTCTGTGTTATCAATTTTTTTATCGAACGTAATTTATTTTAAATTTTAAACATTTTTACTTTAGAAAGTATGGTATGTCGCAAGAATTTCTTTAAATTCAAAGTGTGTGTCTAATCCAAAAAGGTTGGGAAACACTGGCCTAGAATAATATTATTTTCAGGGAAAAAATTGTTTTTCCGATAACGTGTTTGATTTTAATTTCCTGGCTGTTGTATATACATAACAAGAAAAAATATTGAAATGGTTTCAAATTTCACCCTTTGAGTTTTGGGCAAATATCAACGTTTTGAGACTTCCTGAACTCGAAAGTCAAAAATACAGCAAAAAAATTCTCTCTCTTTCTGTCTNATTATAAAATATTAGGATTTTTCAATATGATTTGAACAAAGTCTGTAAGTCAGCTCTCGTCCATAACGAGAGTATTGTTAATATTTGTTATGAAAAAACATGTATTTAAAAATTTCAAATTTCACCCTTTGAGTTTTGGGCAAATATCAACGTTTTGAGACTTCCTGAACTCGAAAGTCAAAAATACAGCAAAAAAATTCTCTCTCTTTGTGTGTGTTGCCGCCTATTTCGTTTAATATTTCAGGATGGGATAAAGGTTAAGGAACGAAATTTGTCACGATAACTTCTATGTAAGGTGCATTGACGTTATTAACTTTAGATGGTTAAAGGTAGATGGGATGGGGAGATAGAGGGAATCGCATGCCATATTTCGAGAAGGATCAGACTTAATATATGAAGGTTTTACTTGTTATTAACATTCCCAATTTTTTATATAACTTATTCCTACACTCAAAATTACGCTTTTTGCTACACTATAATAATTAAAACATAAAAAATGTTTTATAACAAAATCTTATAGTGGATGGTGTCACACAAGTTTATTTAACTTAAGATTTTATTTTAAAAATATTGTGATTCATATTACGCGAATAGTTACGCGACTTGTTGCCAGTAAATGTTATTTTTACAGGTAATGCAAAAGACCGAGAATTTTTTTTATTTTTAATGACTTTTTTTGTTAAATAATTTTATTTACTTAAACTACCAGTGGCCGAATGAATTAAACCATAGAACACTGGTAGTCGGTCGTGGGTTGGCACCTGGCCAATGAATGGGCTGGCCACATGGAGTTTTCAGGGTTTTCTTTGCGTGACTAACAGCTACGTAGGGATCAGATTTCGATAAAGTGCTTTTGAGTGGCGTTCTCCCTACGCAGGTCGCTCACGTGATGCATTGCCTTATACCGTTCATCCAGTCCAATCTGATCCATTCACCGAAAATCAATAAACTTGCCAGATGGTATCACATATTGTGTATTTGATGCAGGTTCTCAATAGTTTCATCTTGTACAACTGTAAAATGGAGAATATTGGAGATACAGATGATAAACTAGGCACAAATTCTGTAAAAATTATCCAATTTTATACAAGGCGTAACGGAACTCTATGCCAATATTTTAGGTATAGTTATTATTTAGGATCAAAAATAAGCTTAGTCTTCTATAAGCGTTTGTCAAAATTCTCTTAATTTTGAGATCTAGCTTGCAAAAAATCGTAACGGAAACTCGCTAACAGGATACCTCACAGTGTTTTCCATTTTTGTGTTATAAACACGTATAAACTGAAGCTTTATTTTTAAATGGTAAAATTTTTAATACGCTAATTTTAATAAAATTTAACTTATTTTATTGAGTTTAAGACAATTATATAACAATTCAATTTATAAAGGTCTTAAAAATTGAATATAAATTGAATATAAATTTTTCGTAAGTGGTCGTCCAGACCACTTACGAAAAATTCCTGAGTTTTTCATTTCATAAGGATTCGATTCTGAACTCCCCATCTCCATATTTTATCCTTCGCTAATTTCAAGCTTTTTACATGAGCAAATTTTTCACTTTCTTTTTTGAAGAAAAATTTCATTTGAATGCAGCTAAATGTCCGGTTTAGATAAATGCATTGTGTATAATATCGGCGTATTTTCTCAAATTTTCTATACTTTTACTACAGAATAATTCTTTTATTCTGCAAAAATGGAAAAATGACTTTTTTTTTTTTTTTTTTTTTTTGTGAAGAAATGTTTTTGTAAAGGTTACGTGTTTATAATGAAAGTGTATGCATAGTTATAAACTGTTTATGGTTACGTGTTTATAATGAAAGTGTATGCATAGTTATAAACTGTTTATAATAACGAAATTTTACGAATGCAAATCATTTATGTAGTAAATTTTATTGATATAATAAAATACTAAATCTTTTATTCGGTCCTAGATGATTATGCTGAATTGTTTTTAAGGACTTATAATTGTACAGAACCGAAAAATAAGTGGGCAAGAAGCTAATTGTAATAAAACGTAAATCATATATTAATAATAACAATTTGTTGAGCTTACACTTTTGCAGAACTTAGAATATAAAAACGAAATCAACAGTTAATGCACCTTTAGTTTTTTATGTATTTAGTATTTTAAATTTATTTTGAGATTTATAGGTATTTAAATATTTTAAAAATTATTAATTTGCATTGAACAGGTAAAATTTTCGGTATACGAAAGATATTTTAAACCTATGGGAATCGTTTTAATAGTTATTACCGTTGTTGGCACACTCAGTTCTCAAATGTTTTCTGTGGGATCTAATATGTGGTTAAGTGTTTGGAGCAATGACAAACCTAACGACGACGGATCTCAGGATTTGGCACAGAGAAATTTCAGACTCGGAATTTATGCGGTTCTCGGTTTTGGACAAAGTATGTATTTCGTTTTCTTTTAAACGAATTATTACAATAAATATTTGATGATGATAATAATGATTGTTTTTTCAATAGGTATAATGTCGTTGATAGGTTATTTCGGTCTAGCTTACGGCAGCGTAAAATCGTCGTTTCGTTTACATCAGAATATTCTTTTCAACATTCTTCGTTCTCCCATGGCATTTTTTGACACAACGCCTTTGGGAAGAATTATTAACAGATTTGCAAAAGATATCGATACGATCGATACAACCATACCGATGACGCTAAGATCTTGGATATCGTGTTTCACAAATGTTTTAGGTACAATATTTATTATTTCTTACGAAATTCCCGTATTTCTTGCCGTGATCGTGCCATTATCGATATTTTATTACTTGGTTCAGGTAATTGTCAGTATACATTTAACTGTTTTTAATTGGGTTTAATATGATAATAACTGTAATTATATTTTTAACACTAGAGGTTCTACATACCGACCTCGAGACAATTGAAGCGACTAGAATCGATCACTCGTTCGCCTATTTATTCTCACTTTTCCGAAACGTTAACGGGAGTCAGCACTATAAGAGCTTTTAGAGCGGAAGACTATTTTATAAGCAAGTGCTACAAAAATGTCGATATTAATCAATGTTGCTACTATCCAAGTACTATAGCTAACAGGTAATGGTGTAGAGGTCTTATTTGTCGATGTGAATAATTACTATTCTGTAAACATTTATAAGATTAAGATCTGGAAATGCAGCGGAAAGTTTATCTCGATCGTATTATAAAATATTAGGATTTTTCAATATGATTTGAACAAAGTCTGTAAGTCAGCTCTCGTCCATAATGCGAGTATTGTTAATATTTGTTATGAAAAAACATGTATTTAAAAATGATTCTTGCTGTATTTAGATTTGGGCAGAGAAATCTAATAAAATAAAAATTAACAACTACCACTTTCTAGTAGATAACCGATGACAATTTTATTAAATCAAGAATTTCAATATTGAAGGATGGGAATCAAAGCTTATTTTCAAGATCTGTATCACCTTTGAGAAATGTCTAGATATAGGTATAAATAGGTAACTTATTTAATACATAAACTTTTGGGAATAGGTTACTTATTTATCTTCTCATGTTAGATAAACAATTAGTAACAATAGAATGATATGATATGCCATAATATTTGTTTGGAAAATTTTAATGATTATTTGGTTATTTAATTGTACGAACACAGTTGAGATGTTTCTAACGTGACTGTGGAAACAATACATCGAACGAAAATAGTTATGTCCTTTTGCCTTTTGTCTCCCAGTTTTTGGAGAAAATTTTAAGTCAGTAATTAGTTTATCATCATTGAAACGATGAAATTAGAAAAAAAAAAAATTATATAGCTACAATCTTATTTTTACTTTATCTGTTTTGTAAAATTTGTTTGAATATATTAGATCAAGTATTTAATATAATGCAAGTTTTTAAAGGTATAATATGTAGTTTACAAATTGCCAATAAGCTAACTTTTTAACAATATCATGTAAGAGAATGCTACAGAAACATTCTTGTCCTTTAATATGAATTAAAATAAGCGTTTTGCAGGATAGTTTCTGGATTTTGACATTTCAGAAATAAAAATAAAAATTTAGCATATCTACATTTAAATTTTGGAAACCTTACACAAAATTACAAGTATAATCTGCATTATTAGTGCAATGTTTAAAGAAGAAAGTAGTGTAATATAACCTTAGAAGGAAATGTTTTGATATAAAAATGTAGAACAAAATGACTTCTTAAGTGTAGGCCTAATATATTAAATATTTGCATTGATTTACGCAATATTTCCAAATGAAAACATTTCCATCATTCCTTTATTACCTTTTTGTTAATAATAAATTTAAATTATTTCAGAGATAATTTCAGGATCTTTAGCACAACAATTATAAAATGATTAATTGATAAAATATTTTGTAAATACTTTCAAAATGTTAAAATGCTAAATTGAGAATATCACTTGGTTTTTTATTACAGATGGTTGGCTATCAATCTGGAATTTTGTGGAAACTGTGTTGTGCTATTTGCGGGTCTGTTCGCCGTATTGGCTAAAGATACGTTAACTGCAGGTTCTGTAGGTCTTATTATCAGCTATGTTCTTCCCGTAAGTAATATAACCGAAGTGTGTGCGCGCATGCATTGACATAGCACGTCATTTTTGTTACTAATTACATAAAATGCTTCCAGGTGACGTCGACTCTTAGCTGGTTGGTTCGTATGAATTCGGAATTGGAAACTAATATCGTTGCTGTAGAACGTGTTATTGAATATAGCGAAACTCCAACAGAGGTA
>NW_019388893.1:0-5756 GCF_000671375.1 Centruroides sculpturatus
ATGTCTGAAAATCGTTCAAATCGGACTTCAAATGCAGGTAAGATGACATATTTTTAGTTAAAACTTAAAATCTTATAAAACAATTGACCTAAAGAAAATGGGCAGTGTTTCTCAACCTCTAACGAATCGTCGCCCCCTTCAACGTAGTGTCGCCCCTTCAATAAAACCGTAGTATCGCCCCCTTCACTTCAAAATTCCGATGTCCAGGGCCAAGGCTAACGCCAAATTCGTACTGCATCGAATAGACTAGTGACTAGTATAATGTTATTTGTTTAATTATTGTATAATATAACGAATAAAATATCTAATTATTCTTAATATAATGTTTTACTATATCGCCCGGAAAATTGTTTTTCGCACCCCCAAAATATGAATTGTTATTAATCGTCCCCTCAACATGGAAAAACGCCCACATAGGGGCGATATCGCCCCCGTTGAGAAACACTGTTCTGGGGGAAAAATTAAATTATTTCTTGTTTGGATACGGGCGAATGCACTAATTCTGATCTGACAACTCTACTCAGGAGAAAATTCCAGTTCAAATTCTTAATTATAAAAGAATAACTTAAATTCATAAACATTAAGAAAACGTGATCCTCTTATTACAGTATCGATACACAAGGGCGTAGTTACAGCTGTATTAGTTGTAGCAATGTTACAGGGTTCACTAATTAGGGTTGGTTGTTAAAATCTGTTCAACATAATTGAAATTTTTTTCTGTATAAATTTTTACAACAACAAACTGTAGAGATTAATTTTACGTTAAATTAAATTGTTTCAATATTGGCTAATAACTGAAAATAGAGGAAATGCTTGATAAATGATAGAGTATTTTTATTAGTAACGAAAAGTTCGTTATAATAATAAATAATGCAACTCATGATTGAAATAGGAACTATATTTCTGGAATTCTTTAATATGATATTTCAATAAGAACAAAGAAAACGAAAATCACATAAAATTGTTATTTACAATTATTCTATAAATAAAAATATGTTTTATTCACTAAACAAAACTTCATCGTCATCGTCATCGTCTTCGTCAAAGTTTAAGCTACCTATCGAATTAAACACATATTTCTTTACAGATAAACATTAGGGAAAAATAAATTTATTTTTCAAATGTAATAACAGTTCACATATCAATGTTTTCATTAATTTTACTACTAATATTAGAGCTCTTAACCTGTGATTTTTGAAAAGACCTGATATCATAGCTAAACAAAAGCTGACAGCCAAAATTTTTAATTAATCGAAGCATAGTAATTGTGACTACTTTGATGGAATTCTAAAGTGTAAGGTGTACAGAAATGGTAAAATAAATTGTTAAATGTGATATAAGATTATTTTATTGCATCCGTTTTGTACGTTTTGAACAGGTTAATATAGAACAGCGATTTCTCTGAATATAGAATTGAGACCCCAAAGTGGGGGTCACCAATTCTTCTTATATGGTTATGTAAACACTTTTACATAAATATTATTCCCCTTCTTAAAAAAATCATAAAAAGTATTGTGCATATTTTTTCTTTTGGTTTCTTTGACAGCCAAAGAAAACTACAACACTAGTTTGAAGTATATTGACAATCAACAGCAACAACAAGTAAAAAAAAAAAATATTAGTGGATTTGTATACATTAAAAAATATCCAAAAAGCAATAACTGTAAGAAAACGGAAATTGAATCATCGGCGAAAAAAGTTGACAATGCCAAACAGAGCGGATACTCGGACAGAACCTTGAAAAGCGGACTGTTCACGCAAAACAAGGACCGTTGAGAGGTCTGTAATGTTAAAATAAAATTTCGTCTGGCTTTCTCCATTTTTGGTTCATTTATTTTTGAACTATTTCTTAGTATTTTTAGCATCTTAATTATGTCTGCAGATTTCAACAGCAGAATTAAAAGCTAAAATCCCTTCCTATTTATTATATTTTCGGTTATTTTGGTGGAAGTGATGTCATTCATTTGTTTCGTTATTTCTGATTAAATATGATAAAAAGAAATAATAGCATTCTATATTCTTACTGGCTGAGAAAAGAGAGGAACAAACTTTGTGAAAATTATATGATTCTTATTCATTATGACAAGATAACGTATGAGTATATTATTTTATATAATTATAAAACAAATAGAATATTTTTCCTGTTTAAACAAAAATATATGCATTCGATTCCCAGCAGAAATCAATTGTAGTGTATATCTGCTACTTTATTAAAATGGAAATGTTTAATATTTAACAGTAAATCCAATTTTTCATGAAAATTTTTAAAATATTCGTAAATGAATTTAGAAAAGAATGTTTCAGCTTTATTTATAATTGCTTAAATATATTCGCACACAAATTAAAGTAATAATCTACTTTTATAAAGCAATAAACGTAAAAAATTGCTTGCATTGTTATAAAATGTTGAAATTCATTTCCTTATAAATAAACGAAAAGGACGTAACTAACATCCTTTGTATTTCCTGTAAAGGAAATAAAAATAGAAAGTTAAAGTTTACTATTCATTATACTTCATTATACACGAATTTAGCTTATCACAACGGGATCGATAGTGACATTTTTATTATGTCTGAAAATCGTTCAAATCGGACTTCAAATGCAGGTAAGATGACATATTTTTAGTTAAAACTTAAAATCTTATAAAACAATTGACCTAAAGAAAATTTATAATGAAGATTTTCGGAAATTATTTTACAGCGTTTAATTAAATGTATTTAGTTTTTTTTAACTTTTTAAGTGACTTTTTTAAGTGAATGGCAGTTAATTTTTTTTAAAAATATTATTTGATTTTCAGACTTACTTGTGTTAATTCTTGTTTTTTTATAATTTATAAATAAAAATTATCTTCTATTCCGATCATTTCAAGATATTTCACGCCCATTTTAAGGATTCTATAAAGAAATGAAAATTTGTATAAGCAGCTAAATAATAATTCAAGCCCAATAATAATAATTCAAGAAGATTTTTTTTTCAAAATCTTTAATTTTTTTTTTGTTTTTTGGAAATAAAAATAGTAATATTCAATACATTAATTTAGATGATACTTCGCATATTTCAGATAAAAATGGACAAGCAAATAACCGTATATTACTGATAGGAGTTTTTTCGGGCTTAGGTTGTATCCTTCTTTTTGTAATCGTCTTGTGTTTATGGTGAATTTTTGTTTTATTGTTATAAAAACCTTAAGTTTCCANTTTAATTTTTTTGTTTTTTGGAAATAAAAATAGTAATATTCAATGCATTAATTTAGATGATACTTCGCATATTTCAGATAAAAATGGACAAGCAAATAACCGTATATTACTGATAGGAGTTTTTTCGGGCTTAGGTTGTATCCTTCTTTGTGTAATCGTCTTGTGTTTATGGTGAATTTTTGTTTTATTTTTATAAAAACCTTAAGTTTCCATTTTTTTCAATATTCATCTTTAATGAATGTATTTATATTTTAAGTTTTCTTGCCAAAAACTATTTAAAGAAACGAAAGACAAGTGAAACAAGCTTAGACGGCATGTGGACTGTTCAAAGTAGAGGTAAGAGTGTTTTATATAAAGTTATAAGTAATAAACGAATCAATTATTAAAATCACTTATATCGCAGAATCGGGATGGTCTTTTAGTAACAATGCATTAGAAGAAATCAGTAATGAAATTGACGAAGGCTGGGAAAAGCGTGTTCATACATCAAAATTAGAAGAATATGTCGTTCAAAGAAGAAATGATAATAGATTGGTAGAAGAATTCGAAGTAAGTATATATACAAGTTAAAAACAAATAAAATTTTGAATCTGTTAAAATTTCAATTAATTTCATTGACAATTTTTAGTCAATTCCCAATGAGCTTTTGTATGCCTGCAGAATTGCGACGCTAAAAGAAAATAAAAGGAAAAATAGATATGAAAATATTCTTCCCTGTTAGTAAAATTTTTAACATTAAAAGGAAAAAAATAAAGATTTATTTTTAATTTAATTTTAATAAGTGTTTAAAAATCTCATTTAAGTATTATTGTTAGACCAGTAGTAAAATTCTCTCTTAACCGATTTTTATTGTATTTATAGCAACTAATTATTTTATATTTACTATAACTGTATAAGTGTATTCACATTTATATAAATTGAAAACTACTAAAAGATTATGTGGAAAAAAGATTCTTGTTATTTTAATGCATTAATTAATTTTAGATGATCACACTCGAGTTGTTTTGGACGTTTTACCTAATGATTCTTATTCGGATTATATTAATGCCAATTATATTAATGTAAGTATATCAGCATTATTATTCTATAGCAGTGGTGCTCAAACTTTTCGATTCATGGGCCAAAATTGCACATAAGTTATAAATAGGCGGGTCACAAATGTTTTGTATAGGTCTACTTTTTATACGTATTGAATATTTCTACTGGTATTTTCTATAAGTTATGGATCAAATATGATCGCTAGCTGAATTAACGAATGGCCGGCCGGATTTGGCCCGGAGCCGTAGTTTGTACACCACTGTTCTAAGGCAAGCGTTTACGAATTTTATTAATTACAGGGATATAAGATAGAAAAGAAGTATATCGCTACGCAAGGTAAATAAATATTATGTAATATCAATTTTGTTAGATTTAGGTTAATTTTTCTCGTTTATTATACGAATTGAACTAAAATCATCAGTGAAGATAATATCAAACTGTTTTTAAGGTCCTACGCCATTAAGAATGGTGGACTTTTGGCGTATGGTATGGCAGGTAAAGTGCTCTAAAATTGTGATGATCACGAATCTAGTAGAAAATGGAGAGGTAATTCTTATTAAAGATATAAAAAGAAATTTTTAAATTTTTAAAGAAACAGTGCAATTATTATAGATCTAAAAATGACCATTCTTATGTAGAAAGATAATAGTTAAATTTTAAATATTTTATAGACCAAATGCAAAAAATATTGGCCAAAGAAAGCAGATACATATGGAAATCTGAAAGTTCAACTAATGGATCAAGATGTTTATGCCGATTTCACTATCAGAACCTTCCTAATTTCTAAGGTTAGTGTATTTATTTATAATTATAACTGTGACATGACAAAATATTTGTTATAAAAAATAAAATAATTTATAACAATTCTTTTTTAAATTTTAAACTTTTTATTAAAAATCTGTAGTTTTATCTAGAAATTTTTTGATATATTACATGACTCAGTCGCCGTTTTGCTTAAAAATAACTTTTACAAGAATAAAGATGTAATATTAAACAGCAATATGCAATGTATTAATGTAAAATAAATCGTATAATTATGTTGAATAAGTCAAATTGCAATCACTTCTGGTTTCCTGGTTACATTTAAGTAAGATACAGAAAACTGTGATTTCATGCCATATTACGAATTAACTCTTAATAAAGGTGATACAACGATAGCAATAAATAACCATAAAATCAATGTACAACTATATACCTATATATAACCATAAAACCAATGTACAACTATATACCTATATATAACCATATGAAATCTATATACCTTAAAATCCTATATACAATTAAAAAGTATATGTACCCAGTGGCGTAGCGTGGGTGTCAGCCGTCCGGAGCGGAGGAAAATTTCACCGCCCCCTTATTTAGGTATCTCAATTTAAAAGACTAAAATTCAGTTTCATCACAAAATAAGTAATGAAAAATTCCATGCTAGTGTTGCCACCTTTTTAAAATCGCCGACCCGGACGGCAGGTGAGGTTTGTTCGAACAGAAGTTCCTGACGCATGCGTATATCATTTTGCAATG
>NW_019388894.1:0-1139 GCF_000671375.1 Centruroides sculpturatus
ATATCATAAAGAATTTTTAAGTTTTTATATTTACCAGATTGAAACTCGGGAGATGATGCTCTTAAAGATGTTATCGCTGCATCTCTGATTTGCTGCCCAGCAATGGCTTGTGGTTGTGATTTCAATGGCTTGTGGTTGTGTATTTGGGCCTCATATTTAACTCTTTTATTTCTTGTAGAAGTTGATTACGTTCTGTAAATTCCTTTTCTGTTCCAGATCTTTGCAAACTGGCTTGATCATTCTGAAAAGAAGACTATGATAAGCTATTTTATGAACACAGCTATAAAAATGTTATCGACACTTTACATCACTTGCTAAAAAATTGAATAATTAAATAATTTCTGGATTAAAATCGTCAGTTTCTTCACAGCGTTATTCGTAAATGCTTAAATAATCGTTATCTTAATCAAACAGGTCCTAATTTTAATCCCAAACACAAAAATTCAAGTTTAACCGATCTTCTACTCGCCATTCTAGACGAAGCGAACGCCGTTATCGACCGCCTAGAATTGTCAGATGGCGGCGCATGGACCGTCCGCTGTACATGTTTTGCGCTGATACGTGCACCGCAACTTCTCTGTTTTATAATTCTAAAAATAGGGTTGGTTCTGCAGTGTGTTACGAACATATAAGAACACCATAAATTTTGTTTTTTAAAAAATTTATTTTGAAACTATTACTGGAAATATTACTTATTTTTTATAATTATTTTATTAATTATAATTATTTATTTATTTCATAAAGCAGCATAATTTTTTTTTCTAAATATCCATTTTTTATATATTCAACATATATCATGTTTAACATCCAAGAATGAGAGAGAAGTTTTGAAGCTTATAAATAAAAAAGATGTTAACAAGGCAAGCTGCTGCTGAAATACCAATAGATGTATCTCATGCAACTCTTTGGAGAACTTTAAAAAACTATGACAATGTAAAATATTTAAAAATGAAGTTGAAACTACCTTTAACTGCTAAACACATATCAATGAATTTAAATTGGGCTAAAGACAAGATGGGATGGACTGAAGAATGGCAAGAAATAATGTTTAGTGATGAGAAGTTTAATTTATATGGCCCTGATGGGTTTTCATATTATTGGCATGATTTAAGAAGAGAAAGCAGATTTAAAATAAGCCA
>NW_019388894.1:3110-5714 GCF_000671375.1 Centruroides sculpturatus
GTTTTAAATATATCAAACCTTTAATTTCTGTTCTAATTCGAGATGGCAGTCAGCAAATCTTCTGATACCTATACTTTGCTAACAAGTAAAAAGTGATAACTTTTAATATATTATCATTAAAAGATAAAGAGCTTGAAAATGATATTTTTGTAATTGTCTTAAAACATATCAAACTGTTTTCTAATAAAAAATTTAAACAAATTTTGAAAAATCACAAAATTTGTGGTATACTTTTGTAACAGACTGTATATCTGGGAGGCAAGATGGCATTCACAAACCTTGTCATAATACTGTAGAAGTAAAGTTGTTTTTTCCCGGCATCTTCTACCGTCGACAGTGTAGTGTAATACGTCCGTAAATTTTCAGATATACTTTTCCAAGCACCTTTCGGATTTTCATACGCATATGGATTTACAGCCACTACTTCTCTCAACAGAAATATATCGTGATAACAGGAAAAACGCATTGGAACTTTTCTAATGTTTGTAACGCAAAAAATACGACGCTAATTATAGTAAAAAAAAATAATTATTTAGTGTTATAACATCTTATGAATACTTTAAAATAGCTTAATTTGTTTATTCATCTTCGCTCGGGAAATTCGTTGTCAAATGCTTTCGCCATTTTTTCAACAAATTTTTCGTGTGTCAATGCGCGACGTTCATTGAGTCACGTGATGTGAACGTTCGCCGCAACGATTTTCTATTGGAGAAGTAACGTAAACCGTGTACTTCTGCTTGCCGTTTAGAAGTAACGTTTGAACTTCGGCCGCAACCTCTCTATTAAAGATCATCCAGATACTTTTGCTTCAAATTCATTCCAAGTTATTAGTTTATCAATCACATTATCATAATAAAAATTCAAATCTGTTGTTTTTAAAATAATCTCATTCTCAGTTTTAAATGAAAAGTCTATGTACTCTTCTTCACTTTGATACTCACAGAAAAATTTGAAATTTACTTTCAAGTCCATTTCTTTCAGTTGCTCAGTTATCATTTCAATAACTTTGTCTCTCACATCTAAAAATTCTGTTTGTTCGATATGATTAATTAATTAAGAACATTCCAAATCGAATACGTTTTTAATCTTGATTTGAATGCAGTCTTAATCTCTTGGTAGCTTCACTATTGTATAAGGCATTCTTATGTTCTGTTTTTTTCAATGTGGAGATTCTTATAGGTTGGTTTATAGTAATGATTACAGATGTCACATTTTATTTGCTTTTCTCTTTCTTTTGTTGGTTTTTTATAATATCTTTATGAAAGTTAAATATTTTACTAATTATATATTTTTTTCTCTTGGTTGTCTTGGTATTGTTATAACATCATCATAAAATTTAAATATTTTACTAATTATATTTTTTTTCTCTTGGTTGTCTTGGTTATGTTATAACACCCTCATGAAAGTTAAATATATTACTAAATTTGTATCTCTCTATAAAATCAATTAAGTTTGCTTTCCTTAATCTTGAATAACCTCTAACATTATTATCTCTACAAAATTGATGTAATTCACGAAGAGTTCGTGATTGTTCCATTTATTAGGAGGAAAAAAACATTCAATATTTTTTCGACAATAAACACGTCTTACAATTACAACCATATCCATCAGTATTCCTTTTATTTTTGTGAAATTCATCTAAAGATTTTTCCTCCTTACAATCACTACATTTTTTAATTTTATTTAATCGCTTTCTATGAATATCATTTTTGATATGCTACTCTAAGTATGATTGTAAAATTTTTTTACCACATTCACATTCTATTATTTCATGTTTTATGTCTTTAGTTTTAGCATAATAATTTTTATAGTATTTATTAGTACAACCTTTACTCCATAGAAAATAATAGTCTTTAGAATTGTGACCGCAGGGTCGGCACCTCTTTAACGCCTAGTCAGGATGACACCACTGTGTCTTGTGAACAGACACAGAAAAAGAATATTGGCCGTTAATTTTCTTTTCTCGAACGGTCGCGTGTACCTTTGGGTCTGGGATGGAGGCAGAAGGAGAGAATCAGAGGAATTACACTCTACAAATTATCTTTATATACATAATACCCGTTTATTATTCTATTTTAGCTATATACAATTCATGTTGGACTACAATTAACGTAGCTATTATTCTTCCGATAATACGTACTAATGAAAGAGAGAGTTTACAATTATTGCGCGCGAGGATAAATACCTTGATAAGAGTTGTAGAACAGTTGGAAATTCAGTCCACGAGTCTCCAAATGGTACAAAGTCCTTCAGAACGACAACGATGTTCCTTCAGGTGGTGGTCTTCCCAGACGGCGGCGATTAGAACATCCGAGGGCGGTGGCTATTAATCCTCACACACACACACACAGTTCACTTAAAACTGGAGACTGTGTTTTGACGCATCGACCCCTCCTTTTTATAAAGGAGGACAGCATTGGGTTTTTTCCACTGCCTTATTAGAATTATTTTTCACCACTGACCAATTGTGTTTTTTTTCTTCTCTTCGTAGATTCTGGGTGACATATTCGATGTATCATCTTCAACCAGGAAATAAATCCGTGGGAAAACGATTTTATTATTCTTTAAAATGTCGTTTTGTTGTTTATCTCTTTATAAAAAATA
>NW_019388895.1:0-5727 GCF_000671375.1 Centruroides sculpturatus
TCCTATTTCCATTCAGGAATTTTTAATTTTAATGTAATTAAACATAAAAATACTGAAAAAACAAAAGAAATGCGTTAAGTTTGAAGAGAAAGCTTCAAACTTTATTTTCCATTGTCTTGCCTTTCTTGGAAATCTGAATCAATGAGTAATTGTGTTTACAGCTGGATGACCTTGAGAAGAGCTGGTATGGTCTTTCCCAGAACAATCTCATAGAATTTTCAGGAGGAGAAGGGTTTAATGTAGGGTGAATACTATCTGGCGGTATATTTTTAAACATTTTTAAAAAATTACGTTTTTA
Source organism: Centruroides sculpturatus (assembly GCF_000671375.1). Taxonomy (NCBI): domain Eukaryota; kingdom Metazoa; phylum Arthropoda; class Arachnida; order Scorpiones; family Buthidae; genus Centruroides; species Centruroides sculpturatus. The sequence goes on from NW_019388895.1 coordinate 299, forward strand.
ATAGCTATTTCCGACCCCCCACTTAATTAAACGTATATATAATAAAATCAAATTTGTCACAAATTTTAATGGGATATTTGGGCCTGATGACTTTTACAAATGTTTTAAATATCTGTTATTATGTGTGAAATAGCTATTCTAATTTCTTCTACATTTGTCAGCCTTTCACGTTTCTTTGTCTTAACATTCCAGGGCTGTGGAGTCGTGTAAAAATCTACCTACTCCAACTTCGACAAGGGGCGGTCTTGTTATTGAAATAGACCCGGAAATTTTGATGTCATCATGTGACCTCAAATAAAATATTCAATAAATAGATTTCTAATAAAGGTAGAACGTAGAAACTTTTTATTCGAAATCTAAAAGACATTTATAAGTAATGATACAGTCAATATAGCCTATAAATACGCATTCGATAATTTTTGCTTTCCCGGCTAACAGAGGTAAAGTAGAGATCGGTCAACAAATGACCTCTCCCAAATTTTTACATTTTTGGACTCAGGACACCTTGAAATGTCGAGATATGCAAAAGATTCTAGTCTTTTTTCCGTAGGAATAGATTTTAGGCTGTGTGCGGGTATCGCTTTTGTTCACCCTGTTTGAAGCCTATTAATTTCTGTGGATTTTAAATCGGAGTCAGATGATTTAACACAGATTTATTAAGCTCCAAAGTAGTTGAACTAAATTGTGCCACCATACACATTCTAACATCTTAGGCGAGAACATCTTAACGCGTTTTACTGTTCTATTATAAAATGACGAAAAGCTTAATTTTCAGGGTAGAGACGAGTTTTATTTTTAGCAAAATTGTGAACGATAATAGAGAGGTTGAGGCGCACGTATTTAGCCCAAAACGTGTACGGCTAACGAGTGAGCGCCGCCATCTGGCAGTTCTGGGCCGTCGATCATGGCGTTTGTTACGTGTAGCGTGGTGAGTACACGATCGGCTTAAACGTCTTCATTTTTTTGTGTTAGGGGTTATATTTATAACCCCTAACACAACAAAGTTATAACGAGTAAAATATTCATTAAATTCGACCGCAATGGAGATATGACACATGACCTCTTCTATGTCTTTACCCTGTCGATCTTTAATTACGAACCAAGATTTAATTAATGCCACTTTATACACAAGCTACAATGCCAAATTTCGTTTCTTAAACTTTACCCATTCTAGGATATTGTTTAATATCTCGGAACAGACAATAAAGAAATTAAACAACTTAAACGTGAGGACACACACGAGCGTGTGATTTTTCCCCCTTTAATTGACATTTCATAGACGTTCGGGAGGCCCCCAAACGTGCAGATTTTGAAAACAATGGATGGTCAAATTTGACACGATTTCAATACTTTTCCGGTTTTTATACATAACTAGTTGGGAAGTAAAAACGAGTCGGAAACGGCCGATTTTTTGACAACCCCGACCCCGACTCCGACTTCTCGGCCTTGTAATATACGTTAATGTTGAAAACCAAGCTTGGTTTTCAACATTAACAAATTTATGTTGAAAATTTACAATTATGTGCCAATCAAGACCTCTCCACGAACTGAAGTATAAGAACTGTAGATTTGAAGTCTAAAGAAACTAAAGGTCAAGAAGAAGAAAAACATCGAAAGGTAGTATGATTATCATAGAAATTGTGAGCTTTCTCTCTCAATCGCTTAATTTTAATTATTCCATTTATGTATAGATTTCGCTTAATTTTTGTGTTATTAAATTTTGTCGTTATTTGTTGAAGAAATGTCTCATCATTATCTGAATCAAAACCGATAGGTCCATTTTTGTATCATCTTCACACGAGTGTTAATCCGCGTATCTTTAAATTGATTAACTGGTGTCGGAAATCCTGACAGAAGGAAGAAGGTGATTACGCAATCACCCAATTCCGTTTTAAATTTACATATTAGCAAAAGCCCTCCACCCTCGAATTTCCTTGAATTAGGAAAAGCCATTCTTTTAGACAAACAGAGGGCTATTCTAGAGAATAGTTGCCGATTAAGTGGTATACGAGTAAAACTACCCAGTACCCACGGCTTAGCCCCTCACAATTGGTGTCGTAGGAGTGGGGTTTCGAATTTACTAAAACTTTTAATCTATTGCAGAAACTTGTGAAACTATTAGACAATATGGAAAATCTTGGAAAGAGCATTGTGAGGAATTGGAAGCACAATGTAGAATTGATGATGATCGTAAGGTGACTTGCAGTTGCAAACCAGGTTTAGAATATGTAAATGACGCTTGCCATGGTAAGTCGACCTTGCTGTGATATAAAAATTTGAACGTAGATTAAAAGTATAATCATTGCAGATATATAATATCATTATATGTTTCGTGGGCTGTACTGTACAATACTTCCTATGCAATTTCGGAACCTTGAGTATACATTCTACAAAATGCTTATAAAATTACTAAAACTTTTAATCTATTGCTATAACTTGTAAAACTACCAGAGAGGATGAATTAAATTGGGAGGAGTATTGTAAGAAATTCGATGCAGGGTGTAAAAGCCATTATGGTACCATAGCCTGCTATTGCAAACCAGCTTTAGAATTTATAAACGGCGCTTGTCTAGTCGCTTTGTTCCTATTTCCATTCAGGAATTTTTAATTTTAATGTAATTAAACATAAAAATACTGAAAAAACAAAAGAAATGCGTTAAGTTTGAAGAGAAAGCTTCAAACTTTATTTTCCATTGTCTTGCCTTTCTTGGAAATCTGAATCAATGAGTAATTGTGTTTACAGCTGGATGACCTTGAGAAGAGCTGGTATGGTCTTTCCCAGAACAATCTCATAGAATTTTCAGGAGGAGAAGGGTTTAATGTAGGGTGAATACTATCTGGCGGTATATTTTTAAACATTTTTAAAAAATTACGTTTTTAATAGCTATTTCCGACCCCCCACTTAATTAAACGTATATATAATAAAATCTATTAATTATAAAATTAAAAAAAACTGTTGGCGGTCGTTTTTGATATCAGAAAGTAACTTTAAATAACTTTATCGAAGCACTAGTAATTTAGAACGATGAATGAAATTTGATAAAAAAAATNAATATAATAATTCTAATATCACGTATAATTGAACACTCTCATTAAAGAAAATATTGGATATTTCCGGTCTTTGTTTTCTCTTGACGTTACAGAAACCAAACGTGATAAAAAGGTATTTTCCGATAATTATAAAGCCTTATTATGAATAAAGTATACAGACAGAATGTTCATTATAAATACCATTGATTTTCTAAGTCCCATTTTTACATAGAATGGTATCGTAAGTCAAATATGAATTATTTTGTTAAATGTACTTTAATACAATTAGCATTTAGTCAAAGTTCTATAGTATTATTTAACAAGAAATCTATTAATCTTAATGAAAAATATCCATATTGTACTTCAGATCAAATCGAGACTTGAAAACAAATCTTTCTGTATTGTTACAGATATATCGTATTTTTCTCTACAATCATTAAATTTCAACTTCTTCGAAGGGAAGATATTGCATTAACTTCTGCCTATGAAAATGTGTCTCGAAAAATTGTATCAATTGTTTTTGAATGCTTTAACTTAGAAATATAATTATACTTATGTATATAGTAAAATCTGCTATATTATGATTTTTATACCAATAATAATGTTTATACTAATGTAATTCCTTTTTCTAATTTACATTAATGTCTAATACAATACATTAATAATAATAAATAATTACCATAAATTAATCGTTAATCTGAAGAAAACTTGTGGTGACGTTTATGTAGGATGTAACTATAGATAAGTCTATAATAAAAATGTAAAATAATTGTACTAGCAGTCATCAATAAATGTAAGAAGTCATTCGATAATTTAAAAAAAAATCATATATTTTGAAAATGATTTATAAAGAAATCATTCATTATATGATAGTTCATTTATCAGTGTCATTAAGAAAATTATTACACATTATTTAGCACTTGAAATTATTAATATAAAATACAAAATAAAAATACATAAAAAATTAAATTCGCCATCAAATTTCGCCTTTCGCTTATTTGTTAAATAATTCAAGCGGAGCGAGAGAAGTTAACTCAAATAGACAAATCGCTAAAACACGTTAAGTGAAGTAATGACTTGACCGATTTGAATGAGTTTTCAAGTTACAGGATATTAGACCCATTACTTATTTAATTTTTACTTTTTCTAAGTCAAAAATAATAATCTTTAGACAAGGCGGAAAGCTGAGAAAAGCAGATAAGTTTTTCTTACGTTAAGGGTAAAGCATAGTCCAAAATGAATACAGTTATTGATATTTAGGGCAGAGTGAATATACAAAACCAAATGTAACAGAGCGATAGTCTAACTCAGTGATTCTCAAACTTTTTCGATCCACCGCCCTCTTTGTTCCATAAAGTTATACCCAACGCCCCCTAACCCATTTTCTCTTGTGTGAGAAAAGGATTGGAAATATTCTTAGAAAAACCTTTCTATGAATCTCACACTTTGTGCCCTTACTGTACATTGTTCTCATCATCTGGAAACCATTAAATGCAATGTTTCCTCTTATCAGCTCCAATTTTGCCTTTGGTCACCGTTCAATACCCTGCCTCTATCATAGATCTATTCATCGCGCCAGAAGGGGGCGTTATTGCTTACTTTGAGAAACGCTGAGCTAAAATAAAAGTCAATGTGTTAGAAACATTCAAGTTGTGATTAAGCTATGTAATCTGCTCGAGACAGTCTTGAGCATGGGCACAAACAGTCTAGGTTAGTCGATATTGCTATGTTATAAAAATTAGAACATAGATTTACTAAAATCATTGCAAGTATTTAAAAGTAATATACATTTCCTGTGCCAATCCAAAATTTTTCCAAGAACATTTTTTAGGCTTTTTCCTATTATTCGTCTTTGAAATGAAACCGTGAAAAAATTTCCCAATGTTTGCACACAGTAGGCGATTTTCAGAAAATAGGTGGGCGAAAATCGGGACCGAGTTTTTTCTTTAATAAATCAGTGTAATTTGTGTGTTTTGATTATTTGGTTCTTCTCAATAGTTAATACTAAAATAACGTAATAATATTCTGTAATTTGGTAGCTGTCTATTCGTTCTTATATATATGTCTCTTTAATCCAGATAAAAAATTCCGGTAGACTGTCTTACAGCTTCAATGTCAGGAACATTATTTAGCGAAGTATCAGGTTACATATGCATTTTGGGCTTATTTTGTTTTGTTTTATTATTTTTGTTTTGTATTATTATTTTGCTTCAGTACTATATTACAATAAATTGAGAACTATTAATAACACAACATAATATAATTCGCGTAAATCATATCTTATAACAAACATTTTTTATCATACTATAAAGGAGTGACATAAAGTATGTTTACATAAATATTTCCTTCTGTACAGTACATCAATATGGTACCTTTGTGTTATATGTTGTAGTAAACAT
>NW_019388896.1:0-5686 GCF_000671375.1 Centruroides sculpturatus
TTGCTTTTCGGAGAGATTAGTAAAAGGCAGTTGGATTAACGTAACCAGTTGTGTAACCAAAGAGCAAAGAGTGCACAAAGATTACACACAGTCTTTACTCATGGAAGGTCAGCACTAGAAAGGAGAGAGTAAAATGAGGTCACCTTCCCCGAGGGGTCAAGAGCACCATCAACCTTTTATTACGTCAGAGGAACATTACAAAACATCATAATCGTTGATTCCAACAGAATACATAAAAAACTTCTTACCTGTAGCAAAAAACAATAATAATATGTTTAATTAAACAATAACATTTTATTCAAGAATTGGGCTAGGAAGAGATTACCTATAGCTAATAAGGCCATTTGGTGAATTCATTTGTATATGGGAGATTGCAACTTCACATGTAAGATGTGAGACTATTTTTTGAGCCTTTTTTAGGCAAAAATTACATCTTACATTTTTTTGCTAAAAGATAGCTGACTTTGAATGATGCAGTAGTCACTGCAAATGATTAAAAAATAGGCTTTTGAAACAAATTTTGTTGTGCTGATAATTGAGCCTTAAGATCAATAATGTTTTTTTCTTCTTAAATCATTGTTTAATGAATATTCTGATTATACTTCTTGTGAAAAGATAAAAAAAATGTCTTTCCAAATTGCCTTTCTTAGTTATGGCCACAGATGAATGACATATTGAACAACAACATTTATCTTTGACTTTTAAAAAAGGTAAACATGCTCCCATTCTCTGTGAAAATGGTATTTTGGATTGTTTTGGATTGCTTATTTCAATTGAAAAGGTGTGAAATCTCAAAAAAAAATAAATGTTAAGCACCAAAAAAATTAATAATAATAACAATATAATATAAAACTAATAATATAAGATGGTTCATTTTATTTCAATATCAAATAAATATACATAAATTCTTAACTTAGGAATTTATATATGTATGAAGTTATGTATAAGTTATCTCCATATCATACTAACTATGCTGTAAATTAGGTTAGATAAAATCAAAATAAACTTATATTTTTCACTCTAAATATTTTGTAATTAGAAATGCATTCCTATTGATAATATGACAGCAAGTAACTGAACAAACATCTGTTGATTGCACTCTAAACTAATTTAACTATTCTTATGCCATGGAGAATAGTAAAAGATTTCTCTGAAAAATATGGATTTATATTCCTATTAAAATTACAAATGCTTTTTGCATTTTAACAAGCCATATTATTTGTGGTTGACCAGTCAATCATAATTGACTTGTTGACCTTTTTCTGACAGAGAATTTATAAGAGAAATTTTCTTGAAAATGTCCTGATTCATTTTTTTTTATTGATTTTAAGATCAAAAATGAAATTATTGTCATAATCAAAGACTAACAGTTCTGAAGAAATACTATATGTGCCAGATTGAGAAAATGAATGAAAGCATAAGTGAACAGTTATTTAATGATATTAATAAATGCTCAGTTTTTACCTACAACTTGACTAATTGACAGACATACATGATATAGCTCAATTGCTGGTTTTCATTCATATGGTTTTTGAAGATTTTACCAGTAAAAAAAAAATATTGGGTATGATTCCATTGAAAGAAAGAACTAGAGATGTAGATATATTCAATGTTTTAAAAAGCTTCATTTTTGATTTAAAAATACTGCTTTTTAAGCTAGTTTCAATTACAGGAGATGGAGTAAAAGCAATGACTGGCCCAAAAATAGATTTATATTCCTGTCAGTTTAGTGATGAATTTCCAATAGGTAAATGTCTCTTCAATCCAAACAAATTTTCGGTAGACTTTCTCACAGCTCTACAGGTTATAAAACTCCTTTATTGTTTTTCTACAGATGCATTTCGGGCAAGTTTAATTTTTAAGCACTGAAGAGAGGCTGGAAAATTAAACTTGCCTGAAATGCATCTGTAGAAAAACAGTAAAGGAGTTTTATAACCTGTAGAGCTGTGAGAAAGTCTACCGAAAATTTGTTCGGATTGAAGAGACATTTACCTATTTAACACGTAATACAGCTACCATTAGAAAATTCAACATGAATTTCCAAATTTTTGCACTATCACTGTATAATCCACCAGCAAGTTTTAGTCAGTAAGAGATTGAATAAAAAAAGAAATCATGGATATAACATTCAAAATTGTTAATTTGATTCATAGAAAGCCCCTCCAGAGATGACTTTTTTGATCTAAGTTTGATGAAGAATAATTGAAATTGGTATTACTTACAGAAATGAGATGTCTAAGTAGAAGTTAATTCCTGCAATGATTTGATGGTTGTTAAACAAGATAAATTTTTTTAAAGAACAAGATGACAAATGCACACAATTATTCAAAGAAAGTTGTAATTTAGCATTTCTAGCAGATTTCACATCCAAATTAACCTACTTGAATTTAGAATTGCAAGGAAGCAAAAAGTAAAAGGTGATGTAATCAGTAGCATTAATGCATATAAAAACGAGCAATTACAGTGGGTGATCGGTTAATGAACATAATCCATTCCAAGACTTTGTTCACTATCCGAATTGTTCATTAACCGATTATCGATTTACCATAGGTTTTAATGGGAATTTAATTAATTCATTCTGCAGACCGCCAAAAATAAAAAAATATATACTTTCTTACTACGTTTATTTATAATAATAAAAATACATACATACACAGTCTTGCATTTTTATTAGTCATGTTTTTTCCGTTTGAAAGGGTTAAAGAATCTGTCTAATGTCGATTACTTTTCTCTCTTCTTCAGGATTTTTCATAAGTAATTAATAGGATTGCAATTGTAGAAATCCCCAAGCCTCAACCTGGTTTGGATGCCATTATAAGACCGTTGTTCTGACATCCTCCTACTTCTTCAAAGGATCTTTAATAACAGATATCAGCATTAATCCTCTTTTTCAGAAGAAAACATATCTCGCCAAGTTTCTTGGTGTTCTTCATTTAAGAGTTATTAACATTCTTCTGTCGTCAGATCCGTTTCAGGTTCCATTATGAACTCTTCAATGTTCTTTATTTCTCAGGTGTGATTTTTGTTACTCCTTTAGCTGCTTGAGTCTTCTTGATTATACAGTATGCTTCTTAAACAAGATTGAACTGCGGCCTACTGTAGACCTGTTCACGCCATACTGCTCAACAACATTAGGCATTTTCTGCCCACTCTCTACCTTTGCTATTATACTCTCATCTTTCAAAAAGAAAAACAGACGCAAAACTTAACGAGTGCCTGCCCAACAGTCTCATGAATACATAACAGAATTGTTTTGTCAGAAAAATAAAAGGCTGGAATTACAAGGGAGAGTTTCAAAGTTCGGAGGAATACTATAAAATCGATATATACTGGTTTGAGCGTCAATGTTGACATCTCCCACACTCCGAAAAGTTTCGAATTGTTGCCCGAAGACAAGAGAAGACCAATCGGTATTCATAATTTTATGTCGCTTCTTCTTGTGTTTGTTTTGTGCGGTGTTCATTACTCGATCATGTGTTCGTTGTCAGAACATAAAAATCTTTTGCGAAAGTGTTTGTTATCCGATCTGTTCGTTAACCGATCATCCACTGTATTTATTATATCATCACAATGCCAGGCTACAGTTTTTAATCATATTTTTAATTTATTTAATTTAAAATATATGCTCTCCATCTCAAATTAGTACTGTAGTGACTTGCCTCTATACATTTCTTTGTACATTGCCCATCATACTTTTCCATTAGCAATGGAATCATGCCAGTCATCTATCTAACTCCTTTCAGGGGAAAATGTTTTAATTGAAATAATGTGACTTCTGATTAGGGTGGCCAGACATCCACCTTTTTGCCAGATTGTCAGGCATTTCACTATCCTGTCCTCCATCCAGCATCACCATGCACCAAACATCGATTTGTCCTCCTTTTTGGGGTGTGATGTAAAATGTGTTCAAAAATAGTTCAGTTGTCACTTCGAATGAACTGAGGAAGCTGGTTAATGTTTCCACCACTTTGATCTAGTGGCACTTTGGCCATTTTCTTTGTTAAGAGACTAAAGAATTTCACAAGTGTTTACAAATGGTCACAAATGTATGGTTGAGGGCATGGCAAAGATGAAAGGTCTAACCAATCATCTTTGGACTTTGGCAGAATTGTCGTTTTAACTGGACAGAAGTTGCATGTGCGGCTGGCGAGGTAGAGGAGGTTAGAGTTATTAAAATTTGGAAGCAGACTGTTGCTGACCCCTAGAAGAAGAGACATTTTCTTTACAAGTTGCTTCAACTAAGTGCCGACGCCTGTGTCTTTCCTAGCTCATTCGATGGCCTCATATTCGATGGCATCACCAAATTTTTTTTTCCATTTTTTATTTATACATGTATGTATTAAAAAAAAGGAAAGCACAGGGGGTCAACAGGATGCGCGGGGGCTACCCCCAACAGTGTCCTCCTTTTTAAGCATTGGGTGACGGCCACCCTACTTCTGGTCCTTCTGGGCTACCCTGCATCAGATGTTTATATATAGTTAATTGAGGTCTCCTGCCCCTAATCTTGCCATATCTAGTCTTGAATTTCATTTATCTAACACTGTCCTCAAGATTACGGATGGGCAGACAAACAGACAGACAACAGTGGGAATTTATAAGTCTACAATTTTTTCAAATTGCAGTGCAATAAATTCCTAATAATGATTCAAGATCTTCAACACATACTATAGAAAAGGGCTTCATACATTTATAGAAAGGGCATCATACATTTTGCAAGAAGCTTCAAACTATGAATTAACATTGAAACAGCACTTCCACTAGGTGGCACCAATTGCAGTTAGGGGAAGCTTAGCCTTGAAAGTAAAAACATTCTTTGTTTTCAAGGCCAAAGTTTAGTCAACCTACAACAAAGTTGCTTGGAACAATGAACAAATATCATTCATTAATTTCTTTTATATTTGCAGAATATACTATAACTCATAAATTTTCTTTTATTTGTAAATAATGGAATTTAAGGCTGCTTTGGTGATTAGGAAAAGGGTAATCCAGACAGAAAGGGGAAGGAAGACAAGTGCCGCTGGCCCACATAATCCTTGTAATTTCTCCTTTTCTCTTATTCTAGTCTCATGTAGTTTTAAAATAGGTTAAGGAATTGCAAATTAAACAAAAGTTGAATTTGCAATTCCTTGGCTTTGTTTACCTGTTATATACATTTCCCTCCCCATTCTGCAGAGTTTATTGATCTAGGCAATAAAGCAAACAGCAACCATAAATAAAAGAGAAAGACAGAGAAAGTTATAGAAATACCCACAAAAAATAACAGTATCTAAATATATGATATTTTCTTATAATATATAGCAGTGACTCTCACACAGACATGAAAACAGACTTCTCATTAATATTGACATTTAAAAAAAAACATTTTGTTTCTTTTAAAATGTGTTACTAAATAATCTAATCTAAATTATATAATAATTATTATTAATACTATTTTATGTTAAACCATATCTCTTCCTCAGTTTGCATTTGTAAAATATTGCAAATCTGATTATTAGATTGTGACTAATTTTTTATGCAGAAATTTGATCTCAAAATACAAAAAAGTTGGCCATCCCAGTTATATGCCATAAAATATGGTAATTTAAAAGAACTTATATTGTATATACCATGTGTATTGTGGTTCTTTTGAATCTCGGCCAGTTGATATAGAAATTCCATCATCATCTTGAGTAACATGAAGTGAGAC
>NW_019388897.1:0-5686 GCF_000671375.1 Centruroides sculpturatus
TACATGAATTTTAAATAAATCAATGTTAAGCTAGAGAGAATGTTTTACGTGTTAACTTTCTTCCACTCACTCGCACTCTCTCCACACTATATTTAGCAACCTCCTAAATACTTTGCATTATTTAAAGTTTAAATTTAATGGAATAATTTTCTTTTTCTCGAAAAAATCACGAAAATCTACACCAGAAAATGGTCAGTTAACTCTCTTATCTGTACAAAATCTTATAAAACGTAATTTACGACATCCCTTATGCTTTGTGAGGAATCTGAAGAGGAAACGCCTCGCTTCGTCGTAAAAAAACCCCGATATAAAAATAAATTCTTGTATAATTGGGTATTTTTTGGCAATTTCGGACTTCGCGCGGTTCCATAAATCAACCGTGCAACAAGTGCGTAATACGGAAAACTGGGCACGCACGATTTATAAGAGATAGAGCCATTAGAAAATTAAATCACCTGCCTCCGCTACATCTGTATGGCAGATGCCTCACTAAAAAATACTTTACCCCTCGGGCCTCAGTCGGGTATTCTATTTATTACGCTACCAATTACTTAAACTTCCATAAAGATCGCGTCTGAGAGGAGGAGGTCGTATTAATTGTCCCCCTTTTTCAGGTACATCACGAAGAACGACGCTACATTAACACGCTAACAGTTTTCTCCACGCTTCCTCGATCTCATTTAATGCCGAAGTGTGGGACCTCGCAAAGGAGTCAGACCCAGCTGACGTATTGCTTACAGTAGATATCGGGTAACGCAGGCCAAATGCATAAAATATGTCCTTACTCCTCCCCCCTGGCGCTACGGGAAAGTAAGATCGTCCCTCCGTATTTGCCAGTAGTTACTTCACTACCAACCACACCGGGATGCGAGTGCAGCCAATAAAAGATGAAAATAGACTGTTGTGAACCATAACCCACGACGTAATACGAAACGTAACTACGTCAGAATCGAATGAAAAAAGAACTGGCTGCCGGAAAGATGAAGAAATGATTAAAACTTTGGGACTCGAGATACGTTTACGAACGGAAAAAATTTATAAAAAAGAGCTAACAAATTGATTTGGCTCTTGACAGGTTCGCCTGTTGATTAATGATCGCTGTTGGCTCCATAATGGAACTGCCACACTGAAGATATTTCTCACTAGCACCGAATAGCCTGTGGGTTAACAGGGGTTAAACTCGGTATAAACAACGTTTTGAGTATAGGTGAACGAAACTGTTCTATTTATAGAGGTTTACTTAAAAAAATAAAAAAAGCTTGGGTCCACGTGACCGCCGGAAGGATGGCTCACGAAAGTTTGTAATTAATCACAACGGATCGTGATTAGTAACAACGTGAGGACAGCTTGGTGGAGAGATAGTGGCGATGGCTCGATAGTAAAACAATATCTGGTCTCTAGTCACGGTTGCACGGTTCGTTGCCTCTTTGTTACATTAACAATGTACCGGTAAATATGCTAATTTATTAAAACCAACACGTTGCATAATAGGGGGCATTGAGTGCCATTTTTTTCTTGCCTTTCATGATTTAAGCATCGATTGTTAGATAACAATTTTTCCTTTTTATTTCTTTTTCTCTTCGCACTCGCCAATCGAACGTTCTGAAATCGATTTTTATTTTTATTTCCGGTGTTAATTTCTTCTATGTATTAACAACTGAACTAATCATGATTTACTTGTTTATATTGTGTTTATGTTTGAGCCAAATGCGCACAAAATAACCTCCAAACAACGGCATTTTTTAAATATTCCCTTCGGTAGCCGTCGTTTGGAGGTTTTAGTGTATATACAGTAATTATTATATACGGTAATTGGTATACTTGTTTTTGTCCTGTGTTCGCGTGTTATAGAGTTAAATATTATTTTTTCTAATGTTAAACCTTTATAAAAGTACACTTTACAGCTTTATATATACGGTACTGTATATTATTTAGTTCGCCAATTAGCGTATTAATTAATCATTTGATACCTTTAGCAATATTTTAATATATTCGATGTGAGTTTTTAAATAGTTCAACGCTCTTAAATTAATTTTTTTATGCAAAAAACTTAATAAAATCTTTATCTTTTAATCTGTAAAGACTAGGAAATGTTAGGACGTTGACCTTTTCTTGATGTTCTTGATTAGTTGTAATAATTTTAATATATTCAATAGCATCACTCTCGAGTTATATATAGGCCTTTAGTTTTTTTCCTGTATAACTATTTACGCATTTAAATACTGCTATTTTGATGTTTTCTATTTAAAATTTAAATTTTAATGCTTGATTTTAGGCATTTAGTGCCTTTTCGTACAGTCGAATGCAACGAAACAGTCCACTGGAGATGGTTGAAATTAATTAATCTTTATTTTTCTGGTGAATACAATTGATAATTGTTAATTATACTTGAAGTGGATTAAAATTTAAGTGTGGGTGGTAGGAAACGAACACTTAACACGGTTTTTGTTTCCAACAAACACCTGAAGTGCATTAATACACGCTTGGAGGTGCAGCAATGGTTGGTCGGATGCTCAATAGAACAAACCTAAAGCGTGAAGAACAGATTATCGTCTCGCACCTGCGAGAATTTCAAACAATAACACCATCTGGCACTCGAGATGGTGCGGAGGACCCCTTTTTCTTAAGAATTTACTGTGCTCAACACTTAATTAATCGATTGATGGATGTGTGGGACCAAACCGCAAATTGATAACTCCATAAAAACCAATTGGATTAAAGGTAGAGATGTAACATCGATAACCTGCTTGCTATATTTCAAAAAGGTAATTACGGTGTTTGTATGTATTATATCCAATTTAGGGTGTGTGTTAAACGATAGATCATGGTTTACCACCCTCGAGAAGGAGATTCTGTGAGAATTTTTGGCATTTTAAAGCATTGTTTCGACGGACAACCATGATAAGGAGAGGAAAAAAAACGACAGGGGTGGGGGAAGCGTGACAGCTCGTTCGACCGTGATAATGTATAGAGTAAATTTTTCATAACTGTAGCAATCGGGTGTTTATCACGATGGTTGTTTAGTTTCTGAAACGTTGGAAGCCCTCATAATAAGCCCTATTGTGCTAGTTGACAGGATTGACGTAGGCCAGGACAATCGATGCAGTTTGGACCACATACCAAAGACAAAAATAGTTTCACCGTGTGAAATATAAGCAAGTTTTGGGTATTTTGTCCGAAGTGTCAGCGTTATCCATTGTATGTGTGGCCCGCGGGGAGGAACCGAGAGACTCTCCCTCGCCTTCGAGTAGGAGTGCTGACAACAAAAGAGGATAGGAGGAGTCGGAGAATCGAGACTGCTTACCCTAGGGGTGTGGAGGTGAAGAGATTGGGATTTCCTTTTTCTGACATCTCCAACAGCTGAATGCACACCAAATTATCAAACTGTAACTCGATAACGTCTTCCCTTTATCGCCTTAGCTTCCATGTGACCAACGACGGAAACAAAATCATTCAAACTGTTTACGGAAACGGAAACGGTTTTTAATTATATTTTAGATACACTTAATTGAATTTTGGGTGAATTTCTTGTACGAGGAATAAAATATGTTAGTAAATTACACACTGATGATGTTTACGTAGAACGTTGTTATGTGGTTCTGACGTAAAACACAGACAACTTATTGATATAAAAGGCTTTATTTATCTGTATTGTGACATCACACGCTATCAGTTTACCTGGCATTACACTCGGTTGCCTTAATTAGTGATCATTTAAGCAGTAAATCCTTACAAACAGACCGACCTGTAAAAATTTAATCTTTCGAGCAATTAGGAGTAGCAGAAACACCGCGAGCTAATTGTGTTTTCCAACACCAATCCAATCCAATTCTGTGAATTGGATTTAAAAGAATTTGGCTAAGATATTTCCAGAAACGTTCGAACCATAAAGGATCTTTGTTAGAAAAGTTCAGAATAGTTTCTATTATGAGAAGAGGAAACACCTTTTGTACGTGTTTATCTATCGAGGGCTCGGAAGTTTTTCGAATGGCTCGCAGCGTGGCCCTTGACAGTTCATTAGTAATTCACGTGATGGCTGAGTTTGGTCAAGGCCCTAAGCTAAGAAAGAAGAAAAGGTTTGTGACCTCGGAGGCCAGCTGTCCCTGGCTGCCTCGAGGCCTTGGCTGACCTTCCCGGCCACAGAGGGTCCACCTGCGGAGTGATGGATAAGTATTTGCCCGCTTCATGCTGAGATTTACCATTGCCTCACCCACACACGTTGCGATATCCTATTGGGATCGCCACTCGCAAATTCGATCGAGGTGTCGCGATTTAACTCGTTGCATCGCTTTATCGAAGCGTGATGCGTATTTTAAGCATAGTCTCGTGTATTTTTAACCAGATTTACTCCAATACTCGTTAACCGAAACTGCGGGGTGCGCCGTTTCGTTCGCCCGACTTACGCTATTCGTGATAACGATTTTCCCCTCTCTTCTTAGCACCGTTTACCATATAATTCCGTGAATAACGCCTTCTCGAGCATAATTCCGCATTCTCCGCTGACTAAATTGTAATTTATGCCATTGTTTTTACACCTGTTGGTCGAGGGATAAACAAAACATTTTTAAAGGAGGGATAAAATTTATTTATTTTTACGTTTATATACACAGAGTAAGAAGAGAAACAGCTGGCGTTAAGAAGGAGAAAAATTTACACCCCGGTCTAGCGAGTAAACATTCTCACCGCATAAAACAACATGGGACCACGGGGGTTCCGTCAATCTCTTGTCTCCTTGGGCAACTGTGCCCCTGTTGAGTTTCGTCAGCCCTCCCCCTGATACAACCTTGGCTTGGCCCAGATAAGATGCCATAATTTATAATATTCTACTAGGCTGCTCTTATGGGAAAAGCACAGGCAAACTATGCACCTTATTACACGCTTTAGTATTATGTACAGTACCTCAGTTTAACATCGAAGCTTTTCTAATGATTTTCTTCCAGTATTTTAGAGTTAAATTACTTTATTTTACTTAAATATTAAATAAGTTGTTGATCTAAAATACCATTATGTTTTTAATTTTGTAATATTTCCTGTTAATAGAGGGAACATCTGTTTAGTGCGCGGTGCGACGCGACGCGAAGCAATCTTAGAAATAACTACTAACAGACTCTTCATTAATTCCTCAATGAAGGAATTTTTTAATATTCGGTATGAGAAAAATTATAATTTTAATTTCTATTTACGTTTTTTTTTTCTTTTTTATCTTACTGATGTGTATTTACGAAAGGAGAATGCCGCACGCGATATACAAGCGACGAGCGCGTCACTCTCTTTCTCTCGCTTAAAAGTGTGGTAAATTGTATATTTTAATAAACAAATAGCAGTAATAATTAGATATGTATTTATTTAACTACTAAACACACTTATTTAACGTACACTCCAGATAAAAATTCCTTTACGAGCCATTTAATGGTAAAGCATTAGAGATGCGACGCGACGCGCCGCCTCAACGATTTTTACTACAAATTAGGAAAATAGAGGTACCTCTTTTCACCCGCAGGGTTATGTATTAATAGATGCTGTCAATATGTCAGCGTGGTAAGTGATTCCCCTTCATTTGATGTATATATGGAAGCTGATGCATCATTCTGTAGGCGGACAGCATCAATTAAATTATTGATCCACATCATCATCCCAAGATCAAGGATGCGCCAACGTACTTTAAGATGCTATCTACTATCATTTT
>NW_019388898.1:0-5680 GCF_000671375.1 Centruroides sculpturatus
GTTTTAATTTTTATATACAACAGCCACATGAACCATAATGGCCTTTGTTCCAAGGTTATTTTATATTCATTTCGAAAAGAAACGCTGTTTACAAGTGTGCGTACATATATATTTTGCTTTTGTTTAAACAGTAATTTATAGTTGTTATTTATAGCTAATTTAGAATTTAAAACATTTCGATTAAGAAAGAATTGATTATATCTTTCAAGCGCTTTCGTTCCTTATATTTTAGAGTATTTATTGAGTATAGACACACGAATCGACGGAAAACAGATTCTAAAGTTCATTAATTAAGACGATTATGTTGAAAGGTAAAATTATTCTGAATTCTATCTTCTACCATCGTCATTTTTACAACATATAGGCTATATGTTGGGCACCGTTCCTCGCCACCCGGTCGCTCTATTATAAGCCTGTCCGAATCCATAATAAGTTAAGCTGGTTAAAAAGGTTCCCTTAGTGTACACAGGGCGGAAAGAGTTAGGAAATAAAACCGAGAACCCACTTGTTCGGTTGGTCAGGCACGAACCGCGACCAACCAGTGATAAAAAATTGGAGAGATGAAAAAAAAAATCAAATAAAACATAATTTAATATAAAATGAAAGAAATTTAATAAAGCAATAAAGATCCAAAAAGAAAATACGAATCGATTATTGAGAAATTTCTGCAAGAAAGAAACTAATTGCAAAGTCTCAGACGTAGGCATTGATAGGCCTATGTCTTTCAACGAACCATAATTTTATTAAGGCAACAGTTATCCCGGACGTAGTTAACTATCAAAAACACAAATCTTGTTATTTTTCGAATTTTCTTATTCTTTCCACTCGTTGATGTCGATCTCCATTAAACTAAATGCTCTAGTATCGACTTGAAAGAACAGTAAGAGATACGAGTTTATTTTCTTATTTGACTGGACAAAAGGGAGGCGAAACTTTAAATAAATCCTTCTTAGTGTTATTTATATCTATGTATTTTAGATGAGATTGATAATATTTCAAAAGGAAAATTTAGAATATCTCCATTGAACAATGGCATCTTTATGAAGATTGTATTATTTTAAACGATAGAAATTAATGTTTTTCATAAATCAAGTTGTTCCATTCGACTCTTTATAAATAACATAAATTGTACGGCTCTTCAGTTATTTGTATACGCGAGTCGGCTATTCAAGTTGATAATTTATACGATATAAAATTCATTTAAATAAGCTTGAAAGACGAATTTTAATATTAAAATATTTAATTTAACGATTACATTAGTACAGTTTGTTGGAGAGGAAGAGTAAATTTTTCCCAGAGGAAAAATAAAAATCTTTGTAAAATTCATATACTATAGAAAGCATCAATAAGTCAAAGAAGTTAGATGTATCTCGTAGAAAGTAATATTTACTAAGAATCTCATCAAATATAAAATAGTCGAAAGGACGGAAAAATTCGAATAACTTTATTCTAAACGGCAATTTTATAGCTTAAATAAAAGAGCAAACCAAATTTCACTCTTCACTTTGGTAATTTGGCAAAGCCTAACTGATGCAAAACGAAATTACGTATAAAAACACCAAATTCATCATCTTTATCAATTATTTGAAGAGAAATAAAATCTGTCAATATTTTATTTAAAAAAATTATATTAATTGTTGATTTGCGTGGAGATGAAAATGATCTAACTGTTAAATATAAAGATTATTTTTATATTATGGATAATAAAAATTTAGATTATTTTATTTTATTTACAAGAGAAATTCATAGAAATGTATCTTGCCAAGTTGCCATTTTCACAGACGTGCCTCTAAATTATCTTTGAACATAAAAATAACATTTACCAATATGAAAAGAACTAACTTAATTATCTACTCTTTTCTTTATTTTTCTTATTTTTTCTAGAGAACTCACTCCATTTAATCAACTAAAATATATAAAAAATGCTTTTAAATTAATGACATTTTATATATAAAATCATTTTTTTTATTATAGAAATCGAAAGTAAATAAACAGATTTAAGGCTTTTTTTATTTCCTTAATTTTTATTGAAGTTTTCTCGTATAACTTAGTCGAGTGAAAGGCTTAAAATGAAATTATACATTTATATTATTAATTTTTTGTCAAGTTGTAGGAAAAGACGAGTGAATTTTTTAAAATTAATAAATAAAAATAAATGAGGTAAAATGATTAAGGTTAATTTTTATATTTATAAATGAAGAAATGAAAACGTTGATGCCGAGTTAATTTGCAAAATTAGAAGGAAATTAGTAATTACAACTGAAATAAAAAATAATTAAGTAGATGTAGATCGATAAAGTGTTGTTTTTAGACGAAGATTAATCGAATAAATCATAAATAATTTATAATTTAAGATGGGAATTACATTTACTTTATTGTATGTTGATTAGTTATCATCCGTAGTCGCACTTTAAACTCAGTTTTTTGTCGAAATATTTAAAAAATAATAATAAATGCTCAAAAACAGTAAGTAATTTACAGTCGAACCTGCAATAACGGCCACCCCCGAAGACGACCATCTCTAAGCGGCGGCTATTTTTTCAGAAACTTATTATTATTTTCTAAACAAAAATGCATACAAAATAATCACCAAACAACGGGCATTTTTATATTTTCGTCAGTGACCGTCCTTCAGAGATTTGACTATATTTATTTCTATTAAAAATGAAAATAAATTTTATAGATGACCCGGATACGGCGGCCATTATTTTAGAAAGTGCGTACAAATTAAAATCTAAACAGCGGCTACTTTTTATATTTACGTTAGTGGCTTATTGACAGGTTTAATAAGTATTTTTCTAAAAAGACAAAAATAAATCGAATTTTCAAAAAAGTAAGAATTATTTTTTTTAAATTTCTTTTTGATGAGGTAATTTATTATTCATTTTCTTGTAGAATATTCATCTGGAGGATAAGGAAAAATATTCGTGACTTTTTTGAATAATAAATTTTAAAGGCGATAAACATCATATGCTGTCAATTCTTCATCTGAATGTGTAGATAACTAACTCGGATATTCTTACTTAATCGCTTGTAAATTATCCAGTAGAAACCCTGGGAAAAACAAAACAAAAAATGTCTTTTTTTAGTTCTCGAGAAAATAATAACCTCTGGGCTCCGGTGTCTGTTTCTTGTTGGTAGAAGGGGGGAAACGTTGCCATGACACCGAAAAATAGGTACAGAGATTTACATTACTGCTGAAAACAACGTTTACCAAGGAAAGAATCCGTTGTCAAAAAATTGCAGCTTTTTCCTTTTTTTCTTGTATTTTTTTTTATCCTTATCCGTAAGGATTTTGCTCATTTTTATCACAATAATACCTCAATAAATAGAAAACTTGGTTTATATACACGCGAAATATAAAATTTTTGGAAAAAATGTCAATAAAATGTCAAATTTAAGAATTTTATACGTAGCCAAATTTTCTTTTGTAGTTTTTGTTTGTATTATATTGATATTCTGGCTTTACGCATTAATATTTACTAAATAATAGATAGAGGGTAGTTTAGCTTTTGATTTTTAATCATTTTATTTATTATAGAAAAAGAAGAAAAATATCTGGAGAAACGAGTGATCAATTTAAAATTTTGTTAATTTTAAGCATCCGTATGTTTCCGGGTGTTTTGAAATTTAATGAAGATTTTTCTTATTCTAAGATAAAAATATCAAAGTTTTATATTCAATTTAAGGAGAAATATATAATTTAAATTTTTGTGATTATTTATTGACACAAGAAAACCAAGTTAATTAGACCTAACTCATTCTTTTATACGCTACGAGAAGTTACTATAACGCCAGGTTATAGTAACTTGTATTAATATTTTAAAATTCTCTCAGTTTTAATTGTAAACTATAATGTAAGAAAAGGAAATCAAAGTTTATTAATAAAAACACCAAAAACCTCGTACATATACAGTCGAATATACAAATAACGGCCAATGACTGTTGTTATTTTGTACGCGTATTTGCTTAAAAACTGGCCGTTATTACAGGTTCCACTGTATTACAAAATATTCAATCCATAACTGTTAGCTATTACTCCGCTACTATGTATCTTTTGTGTAACGTGTTTAAGTATATCATTAACGAAAACTGTAGAGCCTGTACAGGAATACTCTACTTATATACTACGAAAATACATATAAAATAATATACGTACTGTACGTTATTGCTACATAGCTAATAAATATAAGTGTATTCTAGCACTGTATTTGCGCAACATCATATAATTTCTACATTTCTAAGCGCTTTTACATCTAAAGGTTCTGTACATAACTTAAAGATCTATAAGTTACTCTTATATAATTGGATTGATGGAACGAGGGCGATCTGCCAAGGAAGCAGATCCTCTCTGGAAGGCTTTTTATGAGAAATTGGCCCTTATTTAGGTGTAAGTCACGGCCATCTCGTCGGTGTTCCAGAGGTTCACTCGACCAGCAGCGGGCACTCTCGTGTAAAACGTTACCAAATTATTCTAACACGGACTATTAAGATAATAAATTCAGCTAACTTAATATATTTAAATATATTAACAGATAAAAAATATTTGTATATTAAAAATATCAATTCACACATTTAAAAATTTGAAAGGAATTTACGTGGTAACAACATTTATTTTAAGTGCGAATATATATAAGTATATATTAAATCTGCATTTCGTGATCATTTTATGCAAAATTCGAGAATGTATTTTGAATCTTTACCCCCAGATATTTACAGATCCCGATAAAACGTCTGCAACTTTTTTAGATAAATTTTCCCTGGAAAAACGTGTAAATAAAGATTTACGTTTTACCATATAAATGAATACTACAGCATTACGTGCACAAGCGAAACACTTCTTTTTACTTGATATAACACAAATTGAATTATAGATTTTCCGCTGACGTCACAAAAAATAAATTATTTAAAAAAGTATAAATATTTTTGTATGTTTTCAAAAAATAATATATATCATTTTCAACGTTTGCCTTTAATAATTTATAAGCTTTAATAAAGACAATCATCGAAATAGAAGTTTATTTTAAAGAATTTCAAAAATACAATTAATTGTGCAATTTTAAGCCCGAAGGAAAGGCTTATTTGGATGCAGCCAGACCTGGGCTGGTGAGGAATGGAGCTCGACATTTCATTCGGTAGCCTCCGCATCCGGCCTGTACCTATATATTTATTATTATTATTTAGCGGTGCATTTCGGAATTGTATTCTTCAATCAGTAACGATACGTTTCTTTTATCAGAATCAATCAAAAAATTCTCCAGGATTAAAGTTATGTTATGAAGAAAATATTGATTGGAGTAAACGATGCTTAACTCATCGAATCAACCGTAAGTATGGGAGAAGGTTGGCCCGAGAGGACAATACCAAAATCAAAGAGAAAAACTCGCTTTTCCATAATCTACTGTAAGCGGTATTGACTAATCGTGCCGGACCACTCGATTGACGTCATCGCTGCCATGGAAACGTGAATTTATTCGTTGTCCGTCAATTTTCAGCCATCCGTGGCATGCTGGGAACGCGGTGATATGTGTCGTTAATAACAAGGCTCAACAAACGGCCCGCAAATTCATTAAATGCTGATCGTCGGGAAAAAGATATCTCTGGACAACTTACACAAAGCTTAGGACGACACAACTTGCTCCTTATACTTATTTAATAATAAAAAAATAATATAAAATTA
>NW_019388899.1:0-5693 GCF_000671375.1 Centruroides sculpturatus
ACGGTTTATTACATCTTAACAAAACTTTAAGGTTTACTGAACACTAATAACTCGCTAAACTTCTACACTTTAAACTAAATATTTTATATTATCTGAATATCTGATATATTATCTGATATATTTGATGAGTAGTACTACATACGCAGTATTTAAAACACTGTGGTCGATACAAATTTATTGAGGATGGAGAGAAAAGAAAAAACCAAGCCATTCGATTCAGTAGGTGTTTTTTCTCGTATATTTTTCTGGTATGTATTATTATATTCTTTCGTTAATAATTGACGTTTTCTGATATAAATAACTATCAACATTTTATGTTCGCGGTGTAATCTTTGCAAGCAAAACTACCATTTTATAATAACATCATTATATTTTACAATATAGAATAGTATGTTGCACAAAAACTAGANTACAATTAATTCTCTAAGAGAAGAATAACATTTGGTTTTTTGCCATGATCACTAGAATGATATGTTACTTGATAAAAGCGCAATAAATCTGCATGAAAAAACAATTAACGCCTACGAGCATGCGATGCTTTGTGTTCTATCTTTCTGTATTGATGCAATATTGCATTCTACAGTCTACTCGTAAAAAATTGAATAGTAATATAAAAGTTATCTACGTCATTACCTGTCTCAAATTTTTGCCCCTTAAAATGTAAAATTTCTAAAGAGATGATTCGAACAATGAAAATATATTACTAAATAAATGCATTTACTTTGCCTTTTTCAATATAACTTAAAATTACTAGTGAAGATGAATATATTTAAACTTCAGATATTTAAGGTTTGTCAGAAACAAATATGTTTATATGAGAAATATTTTCACAATACAAAATATTTAAAAATACCATGTTAATTAACACGGCTAAATAACGATATTTAAATTTTCCAACGTGTACTTTTAACAAGTATTTTTTTTCAGAACAATTAACATCAATTCAACACGTACATTATAAGAAAAACTCTGACGTAAAATACGAATATTATATATTTTTTCTCTTATCGTAGAATTATTCGTGTTTCGAATAAATAAACCCTTTGAGCAAACTTATATGAACACAAGGGTATTAGTATCTTTTTAAAGTATATGCATTATATCGTAGAATTATATATTTACTTAATGAGATATTAAAGTATGTCATTTTATTGAGTGTTATTAAGTTCTATATAAAAATTTGTTTTTAAATGACGTCAAATATACAATTTTAAATAAAGACACGAATAAACTTGTTAATTACATTTTGCATAATATAAATATATGCAAATAAAACACACATCTAATACACAGTATACTGCCTGTTTTAGAAAAAAATTACTTTTATTAAATCTCTTTTTATTTATATTAAGAATCTATAAATAAACTAGCTATCAATATTAACTGTAAATTTAAAAAATGTTTACACAAAAAGTTATGCTATAATCTGAAAATTACAAAATCAATAATATAGAATATGCGTATATCTTATATTGTAAAATATAATGATGTTATTACAAAATTGTAGTTTAGCTTGCGAAAATTACAATGTGAACAGAAAATTTTAATAATTATTTATATAAAAAAGTGTCAGTTATTAACAAAAAAAAGAAATAATTATTACTAGATGAATATAAGATAAAGATTAACGGTTTATTACATCTTAACAAAACTTTAAGGTTTACTGAACACTAATAACTCGCTAAACTTCTACACTTTAAACTAAATATTTTATATTATCTGAATATCTGATATATTATCTGATATATTTGATGAGTAGTACTACATACGCAGTATTTAAAACACTGTGGTCGATACAAATTTATTGAGGATGGAGAGAAAAGAAAAAACCAAGCCATTCGATTCAGTAGGTGTTTTTTCTCGTATATTTTTCTGGTATGTATTATTATATTCTTTCGTTAATAATTGACGTTTTCTGATATAAATAACTATCAACATTTTATGTTCGCGGTGTAATCTTTGCAAGCAAAACTACCATTTTATAATAACATCATTATATTTTACAATATAGAATATACACGAATTTTATATTTTTATTTTTTTAATTTTCTGATTATAGCATAACTTTCTGTGTAACCATTTTTTGAAATTTACAGTGTATATTGATAGCCAATTTATTTATAGATTCTTAAGATAAATGAAATGAGATTTACGAAAAGTAATTTTCTCTTAAACACGCAGTATACTGTGTATTAGATGTGTGTTTTATTTGCATTTATTTATATTATGCAAAATGTAATTAACAAGTTTATTCGAGTCTTTATTTAACATTGTATATTTAACGTGATATAAAAACAAATCTTAACTTAAAACTTAATAACACTCGATAAAATGAAATACTTTCATATCTCATTAAGTAAATATATAATTCCACTATATAATGCATATACTCTAAAAAAATATTAATATCCTAGTGTTGATATAAGTTTGTTAAAATGATATATTTATTACGAAACACGAATAATTCTACGATAAAAAAAGAAAATATAATATTCATATTTTATGCTACAGATCTTCCTGTAATGTACATGTTGAATTTGTTCGGAAAAGAATTCACGTGTTGAAAGTATACGTTCCATAATTTAAATATCATTCACAACACGTGACAATTAATATGCTATTTTTTAAAATATTTTGTATTGTGAGATTATTTCTTATACAAACATACTTATTTTTCACAAACCTTAAATATCTGAGGTTTAAATGTATTAAGATTCGCTAATGATTTTAAGGTTAAATTGAAAGAATTAAGAATGAATTGAAGAATTAAGAGTAAATTTATTTATTTGGTAATTTATTTTTATTGTTCAAAAATTTATACTCTCTTCGTTTCATACTACGTTTCTTTTCTTTCTCTGTATATAGAGAGAATACGTTTTTCAAAAAAAAAAATTTGAGACATATAATGACACAGGTAACTTTTATTTTAATATTTAACTTTTCTACGAGTAGATTGTAGAATACAATATTGCATCAAACCATAAAGATAGAAGAGACAAAAATTGCATACTAAAGAGCGTTAAATTTGCTTAATACAGATTATTCGAGTATATATCAAGTAAAGTACTATGGCATAAGACGAAAAGTGAAATTTCATTTAAATGCTTTAAAAATCAATTATCAAGTTTCAACTAACTCTCTCTTGACCTCCAATTCGAAAGCCGATTAAGTAGTAAACTAGTGAACTGCGTGCCCCTCTCAAGCAAACTTCCATGGCATTAGGTTCTTGTCTATTCATGTCTTTTACACAAATTAGTTACTTAAGCAGAAAATGGCTACATATAATTTTTTTATCATTAAAATCACCTTTCTTATAAAATTAATTTTACAAGAAAACAGCTATTCTAACTAATATTAGAATCATTAAATTACTTTTATATAAACAATACTTTTACAACTACAGTTTGACCTGTTTAACTCCTTCCAAATATGAATAATATTACAAGTATATTAAAAAATATTTATATTTATTTTCATATCAATGACAAATCGCTTTTATAGTTTAAGTCAGAATTAAACAGTTTATTATAACTTTAAGAACTTCAAGATTTTATGAAAACAAATAAGAGAATAAACCTTTAATTTTTATCAACCATATAATAAATAGTCTACAGGTGTAGTGTATAAAACATCACAAATGCGATTTATTAGTATACTAACAGAAATACAGAATGTAAGTTCGCTGACCTATTAGATATTGGGGTCTTAAAATTGTACTTCTCTCACCAGTGTAAGTTTACCGACTTTTAGGGGAGGATTGTTATTAATCCCCTGTCAGGATGATCTAGCGATGTTCGCGTGTGGGTGTGGAGGAGGCGACAGAGAAGACAAGTATCTTACAAAAACCCGTTTATTTTAGCAGAAAAAAAACTTACACTAAAAAACAAATATTTTCTAAACACAATCGATTGGTTGGAAGTCGATAGCGTCGATACTCCTCTAGTTTTTTGTTGTATAGGTAGCTCCGGGGCAGTGTTGTTAAACAGTTTGTGAGACAGGTGGGGAGACTCCGTTTGTTAGCGTCGGCGACAGCATTAAGACAGAAAGCTTTGTTCCAACTGAGTAGTAGTGGTTTGACACACTCTAATCACAAAATTAATTTATATACATAATTTTTTACTAAATTTTTTTATATGGCAATTTTTTCACATAAAATTTAATATTACACTTTATTTAAGTGTTTCCAGTTTTTCCTTCAATTTATCTATACCAATGCACATTTCTCCCATTAAGGACAGGAATAAATTTTCACGATAGCGAACAATGTATTCTCGATTTAATTTTTGATATTTTATAATGTGGCACCAAGAAAGTTGACATTGGAATTCGTCAATATCTTGTTCGTCAAGTTTTTGATAACGAGAAACAAAATTCCAGTTTAGATATTTTTGTATTTGGCGTAAAGTTGTGGTTTTTAATAGTTGGTATTTTAAAAATTTTTATATTAAATTTATTTACGAAGAGGATAATAAAATCATCCGAAAGAGGATGGAATTCGGCGACTTTATTCCAATCAAGATGATCGAAAAAACTTGTTAGGAATCGTTCATCTAATGGCTGATATTGGCAAATTAAATCCCATTTTGCATATTTAATATGTTGCTTAATAAATACGATTGAAAATCTGTAACTTTTCCATGTGTATTCCCAGTTTAAATTATCCGCGAATTCCGAAATAAACGCGTTAGATAAATCGTGTCGTTGACTGATTGTATCCCAATGAACATAATTTTTAAATTGACGAATAGTTTTTTTTTTCTAGGGGTGAAGACGAGAAAGTTTTCCAGTCAATGGGGGTTGTGGTTTGTTTGCAAAAAAACAAACATTGTATTTAAATATTATTTGCTCTTTTATTTGAGTACATATACTAAATAATATTTGAGTACATTACAAAACGAGTACATATTATTTGAGTACATAATACTTGAGTAAAGTCAATACTCTGGAAACTTCAATCAGAAACAATAAAAGTTTAGCAAAAGGTTGTCTAAGAGGTTCTCTATACCATCAAAAGAGATTAATAAAAAACAGCTATGATCTGAAAAATTATAAGAAGGAAATAAAGCATATTCTCTCCCACCAATCCAAAAGAAAACACAATTTCAAGCACCTTATAGTATCAGTGAAGCCCAAACTAAAGAACATTATCATGGACCTCAAGAAGGTATCAATAACCTGCAGCTCTATTAAGGCTGACAACTATATCCCTATAATTAGATGACAAGACATATGTCCAAGGATTGTTCTGAGTGCCAACGATGTAGTCATTGCTCGAGGAAACATACATACAAAAAATGCGACCAACTAAATTTAGAACCTACGTGTATCAATTTCTATAAGAAAAATAAGTCCCTGCCAGAACACAAAAAACTGAAAACAGATCATAATATCTTTTGTGATCCGTGACTCTGTTAAAAAAAAAATACAAGATTAATCAAATTTTAGCTTCTCTTTACGAAAAACCTGTTGTTCCTCTTTTAATTTCCACACTCTTCTGTTCATTCTGACTAGCATAATGGACCCAACACAATAAAAGGTGAAAAATAATCTCTGAATCCTGCAGATCAACCTGCCGAGATCCCAAGTGGCTACCTCTGAATCGCTTTATACTTCAATGAAATTTGACATTGATATCATTGCCTTCCAGGAGCCATATCTGGTCAATAACTAGATTGTTTTGTTCGACAACTCAC
>NW_019388900.1:0-5718 GCF_000671375.1 Centruroides sculpturatus
CTTTTTGTATCAAAATTTAAAAATTTTTAATGGTTCATCAATTTAAAGGTGATGTCTGCCGGTAAAAAACTTGTAGCTTTTGGAGCAAGAATCGTCAAATGGCACTAAAATAAGAATTATTGTGTTTGACAACTGTGCCAGTGCCTAACTTTACCAGACAATTACAAAAAAAAAAAAATTCCAGCAATGAGTTGCATAACTTTCTGGCTATTATGAGATCTTATTTAGAAAATAACTTTTATAAATTTTAATTACAACATAACTTAATTAAATTGTGTATGGTGCTATCTGTTATGAATTTTCTTATATGAAAGTTTTTGTAGTTTGAATTACTATAAAACAGCAAAAAGCTTACTTTTGAGGGTAGGGAAAGTTTTATAAAAAAAAAAATATATATATAAATGTTAGTAATGAGTAAACTCATTATTAAGTCTAACCCTACTGGAAATACACAAGGCTTCCTTTATCTCCTCACCCCCCTTGACCTTTAACACCAAAATTTAATAGTATCAATGTCCCTCATATACAAGCCACCATGCCAAATTTCATTACTTAATCTTTACCCCACCCTGAGATATTAAGCAAAATCTTCATATCATGACAATGTTGAACAAATATGTAATTTACATTAATCCAGTGTTTCCTAAACTTTTTTTTATTCTTGGCACTATTGCTAAATCCAGATTTTCCCAAGACACCCTATGTCAAATTCTAACAAATACAATTTGCGAAATAACCAATATCTTTTACATTTAGTAAAATTACAAAAATTTTATAACATTTCATGGTGCCTCTGTGAGGAAGCTGCAATGCACACTTTGGGAACTACTGCATTAATCCATTATGAGACTATGTATCCTGAAAATGGCTGAATTTAAAGCTGAAATTGTTCACTTTTCTGTGCCATAATCCTGAGAAAAATCTAACATATGTAAAAGTAGTTTTCAGAACATGGATTAGGGAAGTTTTTAGCTATGATAACTCATCAAAATTTAATTAATACAGTCAACCCCCCCTATAACACTGTTGATTATTCCGTTTTTTATAAATATATCAGTATATGAATTTAATTAATTTGTAAATTAAGTGCTGAGTGTCTACATAACGCTCTGGTTATTTCAAGACTTTCACTAAAACCCTTTTATTTAATAAATAACACCCACCTATCCCCAGACACACACAATATTACATTTTACATTCATTCGATTTCACCATCACAAAGNCCCTGAGAACTACTGGTGTGCACTCTAAACTGCAATTAAATACTATACCACTTATTTGTTCTTTAAACTTAAAAACAGAAATAACTACAAAAATATTTAAAGGAGTTGACTTTTTTAATGTGATAAGTTGCTTTTCGGCATCATACTGTCCAATTGTCAGATCCATGTTAAACATTTGAAACAGATGATGGGAATGATCCTGAAAAGCACTTTAACACATTACACAGTTAAATGATTTTGTGGTTATTTCTGTTTCAAGTTTATCACAACTGATAGTTTAAAAATATTCCTACTGAAATTAAAAGTTGCAAACTGACAATAAACACTTCGGCATTCAGTGTAAGCTGCATGAATAATTAAATGTTCAGTTTTATTATCAAAGCATTTGTATTTACTTGAAATCATGAACTGTTTATTCTCAACAAAAATAAATTAGAGATATCTGAAAATTCTACATTTACATAAACTTGAAAAAACATTCATAGACTAATAATTTTATTCAGTAAACCAAATTCATTGGTTCCTGGTTGTTTCTAATAACTTTGAATATGGTGTTAAGTGTAAATGTTTTTTCTGTATATCTTTTTACTACACTAGGAAAGAAAGAGAAAAATAAACAGTTAACTAATTAATTTAAAGATTTAAAACAGTTCCAAGTAAAATATAAATAAAAGAATAAGCAAATAATTAAACTACTTAGACTTAAATTCTTAATTACATAAAAATTGTATCGAATGGTGTAATATCAAATGCAGTGAGACTGCTTTCATTTTCTACATAAAATTATATATATAAGCCCTTAATTACTTTCAAGGTTAAATAAAAATTTATAACAATGCATACATACCTTATCTGTAGTAACAAGTTCATTTAAGAAAGATGTTGGAGCTGTATAGGTAGCACGTTTGTTTTGAACGAGAGTAGTTGCTTCATAATCATCATCCTGTAAACAAAGCAATAATTATATATGAAGTTTTTCCAAAATTCAACAATTAATTCTTTGTAAATACTTAAATAATTAGTTAGTTAAATAAATATCAAACACTTGATTTCTCTGGCAGATAAAATGTACACACAAACATGTTTTTCATACTTACATCTGCTTCAGCTTCGTCATTGGCTGCGATAGATGTTACATAATCCTCAAATTTAGTTTTACCACTCCCATAAATATCTTCATCCATGTATGAACCTGATGAAGCAACTAAAGGAACTCCTCCATCTCCATTTTCATGTCTGGTAGCTGTTATACCAGCTTTCATTGCTTGGATTTCACGAATTTGCTCCTCAATTCCTGGAAAAAATTAATATTTTTCTATTAAGTCATCTATTCAACAAAACTAATTTACACATTTAGATCAACTTTAATTCACAAATCTTCAAAGTAATGACATTATGAGAACAAGGTGGAATCAAAACAAAATATTTTAATTTGGGAAGGTGTTAGAAATGTGAAAGGGTCGAGAAGGGATGATGTCAGAGCCATAACAATTACCCGTGCAGACTTTGCAATGTGAGGGGCCAACAACTGGAAAATGTTTTTAAATTGATAATAAAGCATGTTTAATTAATTAATTTAATTAATACTGCATGTAACCAAGTAAGTACAGTAATTCTAGATTACTATTTAAATAATCAACTGCACCAGCATCAGTATGATCGATATTTTCCTGCAGTCTGATGAAATTTTTTTGAGGACTAGCAGTGGTCCATGAGCCAGCAGTTAAAAAACACTAATGTATAGCAATTCACAACATACACAAAAAAGACTGACCACCAACTCTCACTTTCTTTCCTAACACAACTAGAATGTCACTGTTGAGTGTCAAAGGTTACAGCAGGGATGGTGGTAACCCAACTTAGTAAACTGAAATAACAACACTATACAATTTTGACTGCAGCAGAACAAATAACAAACCACCCACATAAAACTTTTATGTATTAATACACAAATTCTGACACTAACATATATACTAAAATAGTTTAACACTGCTTTGGATAAAAGGCAATCAATCAACCAGTGAAGCAATTTTAAGTATAAAAACCAATACTAGAGAGATTTTTCAAATCAACAGAGGCTGAAAAACTTGATTTTGACAATGCACTGGAGCCAGATAAACATTAATGAAACAGAATAGAAGAAATCATTGAAAATTTGGAAAGAATGAGTACACCAATGGCTCATCATTTAGAAAATAAAAATAGTGAAAGTTCTACAGCAATAAATACATTTATATTCCGACGCAGCTGATATTATTGCTGAAAATACAAAGATACGGACCAACTAACTAGTACAATATGTTTATAATTGATATATTTGATAAATTTATTAGTGTTCTAGTTTAATAAGGTTATTTTATAAATAAAAGGGAAATTATGTTTGTGGCAGCATTGTATCGTGTGAGGCATTTGTAAGATTTTGTTCTGATAAGTAGTGATCTTAAATTTCATCTTTTCTTTCAACTTTTCTTCAGAAAACTTATCTTTGATTTTAAGTAAACACTTTATGATCTGTTCCATTGTATTATATAGAAAAATTCATGAAAATATTTTATTGATTTTACCATTCAGGAAGGTGTGGATTTGTGTTCATCGTCAGGCTTTTGTCCTATTTCACATCTATGTTCCTGTTGTCAATATTTCTCAAATAATTGCTGATTTCAGCTTTCTCTCAACTTGGAAGGCCATCCTGTTTGTTTTCTCTTTCCATACTGAACACCAAGTTTAATATAACTGGCTACAACACAATGAGGTCTCCTCAGCTGTTTTGCAATAGCTCTAGCAGAACTTTCAGCCTGATAGTGCGCCTTGATTCGGCCACACTCAAAACATGATTTAGGACTTATCTCTACCCATTGTTAAAATTAGTTATCACGATAATTAATGCTGTTATAAATGCAATTATGCCTCAATTTGCAATTACAAAGTGCTACTATCTCTTTATAATTATTAAATTATAGATGACAGTAAAGTTTTTTTTTTTTTGATAAATCACTCAAAATTGCAACTGGCCTTTCATTTTTGCAACACATTATTTTTGATTGTAAACAGAATAAGTAATTCTTTTAAACAAAAAATGTAAAAAAAATTTATTATTCCAAAAAATTAGGGTAGCCTTATATTTTTGCAGCACACCTTATTTATCGCGTTACCTGCAAAAGAATTATTACATATTTTTACCCTTTCTTTGGAGAACATACTACACGCTGTCTTTGTAAACATCTATCTCTGCTCCTTGGATCTATGCCAAAAAGTTCTGACCTCTGAGGTGGCCAGGTATAGGCAAATCCATTCTTCTCACGGTGTAATGTCTTCAACTTCATCATATGTCTCGAACAATGTAACAATCAATTTCAATTTGAAAGAGAGTAATGTAAGATTTCCTCCTAATTTTTTGTGAATAATATGCACATTTTATATACAGATGTCCAAAAATCTAAGGTAAAGTTTCATATATTTNAGAATAAGTAATTGTTGTACATAACCATTAATTCTTGTCATTAATTTTTCGTTTAAGTGTAAAAAAAATTTATTATTCCAAAAAATTAGGGTAGCCTTATATTTTTGCAGCACACCTTATTTATCACGTTACCTGCAAAAGAATTATTACACATTTTTTCCCTTTCTTTGCAGAACATACTACACGCTGTCTTTGTAAACATCTATCTCTGCTCCTTGGATCTATGCCAAAAAGTTCTGACCTCTGAGGTGGCCATTCTTCCATTCTTCTCACAGTGTAATGTCTTCAACTTCATCATATGTCTCGAACAATGTAACAATCAATTTTAATTTGAAAGAGAGTAATGTAAGATTTCCTCCTAATTTTTTGTGAATAATATGCACATTTTATATACAGATGTCCAAAAATCTAAGGTAAAGTTTCGTATATTTTTTTTACATGCATTCTAGCACTGTTTTGCTGTTGATAAATCCACGTTTGTCAGATGGTGTTTGTATTCAATATATACTTTTGGCTTCTGCTTTCGTGTACTTTTTCTTGTTATGGTCATGATAAAAACATCTTTTCTGTCGTTCTACTTCATCACATATCTTTGCCTTGATACATAACTACTGATGTCTCCCCTTTCAGTTTAGATGAAAAAATTTGTTCTAGAAGCTCCTTTGTTCTTTTCTTACTGTACCAATAACATCAGTTTTTCAGGATACTAGATAATCTAACAAATACACACTAAAATAATAACTGTCAATGCATAGACAGTATCCTTGATCAAGAAAACCTTGCATTACAGAAAGCACAATAGTAACTAAATGACTTTGTTTCAAAGGATCCACATCAGTTAGATTTATAGGAATAATTTTTATTTTTGTCAGTGTGTGTTACAAAATTAAATACATAATCACTTTTTGGTTCAAAAGAAGAAAATATTTTATACCAGATTGGATCTTTGAGGAAATAAACATTTTCCACCACAACCTTCACATCCAAAACAAAAGATTTTTATTAATAAAAATATTACATGAGGTCACATAAGCT
>NW_019388901.1:0-5426 GCF_000671375.1 Centruroides sculpturatus
TAAGAAGAATCTACTTATCGTCATCCAATACTTTATTGGTTCAGGTTAGCCAAAAACTTATATTAATTCCTGGCTTCTTTCATATATCATTCTTCAGTCTCTTCCTATTCTAGCTAAAACCTATTTAAACTTGATTTATCCATTTATTCCTAGATATCCCCTTCGAAAAATATTCAATTGAAAATGTAAATAGAAAGGTTTCGTATTGATTAACTAGTTAAAATATTACTAACGAGCAATTAGTTATTGTGCTATCGTCACAATACCAGGCTGCAATTTTTCGTCACAATGCTCTCAATTTTTGTAGTGTCATTCCCCTGTACATCATTCTTTTCCTGTTAACAATAAAATCATGCCGGTCTTCTATCTAATTCAGTTCAGGAAAAAAAATTTATGAATTGAAATAACGTGACTTCGGATCTAAACCGGAAGTTCGTATACAGTTATTCGGAGGCTCCTGCCCATACGCTTTCCATATCTGGTCTCGACTTTCATCTATCTAACTCCGGTCTAGATATTAAGGAAGGATAGACAGATGGATGCTAAATGGGAATTTACAGGTCTACAAAGTTTGCTTTTTAAACTCAAGGAAATATATTTAAAATAAATATGTGCTTTCAGATATATGAAGGAAAACGTTTGAAGTCGTATTATCTTTGACGTCTGGTTGTATATAAAAGACAGTCGACGATCTGTCAATGGGTATTTTTCATAGTGACAAAACTTGATTATCTATACACTGACTTTGTTTTCTCTTATTGCAACACTAAATCTTTATCCATCATGCATTATCAATCCTGATTTAAAGTTTGTAATTTAGTCAGTTTTCCAGATATACACTGAAGAACTCTCGTACAAATACAGACTACAATAAAAATTATTTTCTTTCTGTTAATAAATTTTCATCGAACAAGAGAAATCCTTATTCTATTGTATAGTATACGGTGCATTAAATCTTTTATTATATGATTTACTTTAAATGCCTACACTAGTACTTGATTTAAGCAATGCCGAAATTAGGGAAATTATTTTAAAATAACATATCATTCGTTAAGCAAAATTCAGATACTTATATAATTTAATTTAGAAAACATCTTTGACAATAATAAGATGAATTCTATTCTAATAAATTAAAATCTTTTCTAAGCAATTTGTCAAAAATACTGGAAACTGGAAAGAAATTTAATTTCGAAATATTTCCTAATTACTGTCAGTTTGGAATTAATGTAATGTTTACGAAATTAAAAATTGAATTAATTGTAATTTAGAAAACGTTGCAGATACCAGAAATTTATATTTCAAAATGAATGATATTTTTATCGAATTTTCGATGTTATATTTTTGTGAATTGGACAACTGACAAGTTTTCGTAATTGATTTTGCCTATAATTAGAATTTAATAATGCTTTATTTAAACTTTCGAACTGTAAATTTGGATTTTTCCTATAAGATATTTCATTGATCGTTATTTTAAATTATTACTTAATAAATTAAATATTATCGATATCTTTTGAAATTAAAGACAGTATTAATTAACTGTTTTATGTAAAAAAATAATATATAATGAAGTTCATTACTTTTNTGAGGTGTCAATTAGCATATGATATAAGTAATAACGAAAATAAAAAAAATTATCGAAAAATAATGTAATACAATCGAGTATTTGCAGTAACTAGTTCAGATGTGTGTAGAAAACCTACTTCCCCTCAGGCTGTTGTTGGGAACAACCTGCGAAAGTTTACAATCAGCTGTTTTCATGGTCGTCCAGCTGTGTATCTGTACTGAAGCTTTTTTATGATTTTTATGATTCAATTTTTGTATTTTTATTTTAATATTTCATATATATTATTTTTAAATATATTTTTTTCAATAACAATATTGTTTAGCTGTGTAAGAAGTTTTATGCGTACGTTTGTAGGGGTATTACTTACTTAAAGACGTTGTTTGTTTATAGAAATTGATTCTTTCTATCGGGTTTTAAGTAGTTGAATTGTTAAATACCGCAATATTAGTTTTATTTACTTACTTAATTAAAATTTTAAAATGAAATATTTAAAAACCAGCCAGAAAATTATTTGCATCTAAATATAATAATTGGGTTGCAATTTTCAAATTGCAGACCTATACATTCCTACTGTCGTCCGTCTGACTGTCTGTTCTTCGTTAATCTAGAGTACAGAATTAGATAGATGTAAATCGAGATCTGGTATGGAAAGGGTAGGGATTGGAGGCTCCGACTATCTATATACCTATGGTTGAGCTGTGTAAAGGGCGTGACTTTCGATCTATACCGGAAGTCACGTGAATTTTTTAAAATTAAAAGCTTATTAAAAAATTGAAAAGAGTAGACGTACAAAAATTAAGAAGAAAAATGTAAACATTTTCTATATTGAAATATTAATCTATGAAGTAGTGATAATTTTTATCCATTTTTTTCTTTTTTAAATATAAATTATATACTGTACTTTAATTACATTGATTTTTCTTATATAAGTTTAGTTGTCGCGATAGTAATAGGTNTGTGTAAAGGGCGTGACTTTCGATCTATACCGGAAGTCACGTGAATTTTTTAAAATTAAAAGCTGATTAAAATTGCAGCCCGGCATTGTGACGAAAACACAATAAATAATTGCTCGTTACTTCTTAACTTGTTTACGATTGATTGAATATTGTGATTTATTTTCGTGAATTGTTTCTTTTAATATGTTAAATAATAATTTAATGCATATATATTCACGAGTATATATATATTGACTATGACTAAACATGAGCAAAGGCCTTGGGGTAATTAGGTTAAGTTTTGTTATTCTGCTGTCAATGTAACGAACAGATATTTAAGAATAACCTATTTATCCTACATGCAGAAAAATTGACTTCCCACGAACGAAGTTGTTGCGATCGATGATTATATATACAAGGTAAAATGAAAGTCCATGCCAATACTTTAGGTGTATATTCTAGTGTTAAAAATAAACTTAAAATGCTATATAAACTTTTTAAAAACTGCTTTGTTTTCGAGATATGGAATGCAAAAAAAGGTACTTTCAAATTCACCACCAAAGTAGTAATACTAGAGTTGTCAACATAAAGTAATTTTGCATTTTTTGTTTTTAGAGATTTTCAGGTAAATTTACTATGGAATTAAAAAATTAAATCAAGTAATTTAAAAGAACTGCTTAAAATATCCTCCGAGGATATGTACATAACGTTTATAACAATTGAAGGTCTATACCATATCTCGAAAATTTTAAATTTATTTTTTACCTTAGAACTTATCCTTAAAATATTGTCACAAAGTTTCCTTATACCTGTATATAATCTGAAACTTGTATTAAAAACTTTAATGCTTTACTTCTACTGTCAGTACCGTGTATATGAAATTATTATATATTATATAGATATATTTTGAAATTCAATATAGTAGATGTATACATTTATATACAGAGGATATTGTATACTTTTTATTAGCGAAATTGAGCAAGTTGTGTCGAAAAATTTACAATTATTAAAAACATTCTCTCTACTTGTTTATCAATATATTTTATTACGCTATTTATACTTTTCATTCAGAACGCAAAATTTTAATATGAAAAGCTTAAAAACGTGGAATAAATTTTAAATTTTTATAAATAAAAATAAATTACAGGCATTTAAATTAATAATAATAATTACAAAGTGATTATATATACAGAGATTAATACTGAATA
Organism: Centruroides sculpturatus; assembly: GCF_000671375.1. Lineage (NCBI taxonomy): Eukaryota > Metazoa > Arthropoda > Arachnida > Scorpiones > Buthidae > Centruroides > Centruroides sculpturatus. The sequence continues at coordinate 3,708 of NW_019388901.1, forward strand.
AAATTTTTAATTGGTATAATTAACTGTTTAAAGTATATGATGGTCGACTGAAAAATAAGGTAATAAATAAGGCGACAAGTAAGGTAACGGCTAAGAATAAGGTAAGAAATGATTAATAAAAATAATTAGTTTTAATTATAAATACAGAATGGTTTAAAGGGCTAGGAAATTTTATCATCATAGAAACACATTATGCATATAGGGCAACCGTCTGTGTGTCTGTCAACCGGACTGTATAACATGCTTCCATCATGCCAGAATTTCCCTGTCCAAATCAGTTCGATTTTATAACGATATTAAGCAACTTTTGATTCATCCTGTATATCTTGATCATTAATTTAACTTCGAAAATCGAAAAATTATTTAATTAGAAACAAAAATCACACTGATTACTTTTGTAAAAATTATGTATCTTAAATAAGAACCACCAAAGTAAACTTACGATTAAAGTTATTATGATTATAATTACTGTAATAATAATTTCATAAGTTTTAATCTATAATAATACCAATATTCATTTGTAAATTAGAGGTCTGTTAAACAATAAACATGCTAAATTTTAAGAATATTGTTTGGGAATGTATAGTCAATTACGTTTAGTTTCATACTCCAGTAATATATATGTACTGTACTAGCAGATAAGCCCGGCGTTGCTCAGGCAAAAAGTAACGATAGCGAAGATTAAGATTATTATATTATAGCCAATCTTACCCGTTTTCACAGAATACAAGAAATAGGTCCCCCTGATTCCAGACTAATTATAAAATTTTTGTACGGGTTTAAAAATATGCTCAATTTCCCGAAAAAACGCAAAAAAAAAACGGAACTGCGCCTGTAAATCTTACACGTTGCTTTCTCTTAACGCTTCCATTGTTAACACTTCCATCGTTAAAGCCTTAATCTTGTCCCTTTCCCCGTAGGGGTACTTTCAAAAATTCCTTCTTAGTGTGCGTTCTCGTGACGTACCCTAACTGTTTACCAAATTTCAAGTTTCAACTCTTAAGTGTTTGGGCTCTGCGCTTATTATTATTATTATTATCAACCCATCTCGATTATATATATAGATACTATATACTTGTATGATGTTCTATGTTTATAGCTCTATATATATATGTACTCGCATATATTCTTGCTTATATATTATCAATAAAAGTGAATAAAGGACTTAATATCGATATAACTGCAAATGGGGCTAAGTTATTGCTAAAAACTTAGCGGAATATTTGAAAAATAACATATATTATACAGTACAAATTATACAATATAGATCGGTTGAGTTTTAATTTTTATACAGTATGATCTTGTTTTATTTGTGGATTTCGTGCCAGTAGATATCACGTATAAAGAAACTTTGCAATCCTAGAAGATTGTCTAGTTTGTATAACTCCATTTACAATTTAAGAAGTTATTTTATTTAAGACATGTGTAATACAATAGTATTTTATTTAACTATTAAGGTAAAAAGGGAACGTGAGAGAATTAGAGATGTTTAAAAAATAAACTCTATAACTAATAAATTAGTACAGTAGAGCGTCGATTATCCGAAAGTCAATCATCCGAAAGAATTCCAGTCGGCAAATTTAAATTTTCGCCAGTACTGTGGCGTTTCAATCTTTGGCTATGTCTTCGGCTACTCAAATATTTTACGTTTTTGATACTAAATTAACATCTGAAGTATAATTTTTTATTGTTTTTATATTTTTCAATATATTTATTTTG
>NW_019388901.1:5945-6674 GCF_000671375.1 Centruroides sculpturatus
ATACAATAAAATATAAAAATTAAAGACTTTTTTCTATTCAGAGTTTAAGTGAACATTTGTTAATTCTTACTATATTTTAGCCTATAATTTAATAACTAAAATACCTAAATAGTATTCAATTAAATAGCTTATAATAATTGAAACGAGTTTTAAATAATTTATAAAATATTGTAAACAATATTTTCACAGAAAATAAATATTTAAACAACTTTTAATGCGTTAGAAATTTATATATTATAATTAACTTTAATAGAAAGTAAATGTATCATATAGAGACTATATGACGTTTCTAACGCTAGAAAAAATCTATTTAAATATGTTTAAGCAAGTAAAGATTCAAGGAAATTAAGATTTTAAAGGATTTAAAAACTCAATTTATATATAGCCTACTATTTAATAGCATTAATTAAGGAAAATGGGTGTTGATATGATGAAAGAAATAAAATTAAATATATAGATTCGTCATAAAAATTTATTCTTGTACATTAATTTACTTTTTATGATCAATGTTTAAATTTTTAATAGTAGAGTCTCGTTCGATGCTAATTACATAGAAACATGTTGGAGAGAAAATAAATTTACTTTTAGTTTTGCTTTCGATCGATGTATTCGTCTATAAAAATAATACTGAAGTAAATGCACAAAAGTTAAATATTAAATATCCGTTATTTTATTATTATTTTTGTATTTTATTGAATTCAGAATTTTCATTTCGGATATTGAATAAAT
>NW_019388902.1:0-3708 GCF_000671375.1 Centruroides sculpturatus
TGTTGTAAATTATTGGTTGTTATAGCTTTTTGTACATTCCTTTTTGAACTCTGGTTAGTTTTTTCTAGTTTGAATGACATTAGGTTGACGAATAAGCGTCTTTTCAGAAAAGATTGATTCAAATTCAACTATACCAATCAGAATCTAGAATGTAAACAAATGCTAAAAAGTCATTATTTTCATGGTTTTTCAGCGCTATTTTCACTTATTTTTGTTATTTGACGCTATTTAAACGAATAAGCAAGTTTTCAGAAGCATAAAATTGAAGATTTCCCGCCAAAATAGAAACTTCCTGATAACATCGGAAATGACGTTCTAACATCATTTTATTCTATTTGATTCTTCAAAAAATCATTATAATACTATGTATTAGACTTAAAATATTAGATATCTAAACCAGAAAGTGTTAGCTAGAAATAGACTTATTTTTAGAACAACCCCCATTTATCACCTCAGGGAAAGTCATAAAACAGTTGGGTGCTAATGACTGTGAAAGGGAAAAAGTTCTACACTTAGAAACTTGGAAAGAAGGGATTTGGCCTGTACCATCTGTGGGCTGCAGGAGCATAAACATTGATAGGGGGCCGCAGGTTGTGCACCCCTGAGAAAAATTATAAATAACTTAAATGCAATGTAATAAAAGAGATTTTAATTTGGACTTGGTTCACTTCAGAATTGAATTGTCCATATGTCAGGCTTATTTCTTCCAATTGTATGTGTTTTAGCCAATAAGTTTTTAAAATATTGATTGCCTGAAAGTTTTATTAGCAAAGAAATATTTCTATATTGCAATCATTGACCTTGAAACTACTATTGTATGAAATACAATCCACAAAAAAGCAAGTCAGCGAGGAGAATGAAAATAAACAAAATAGATGGTAGATAGATACATTGGTATATTGTGTCAACTTCAGTTTGTCTCCTGACATGTGCAATATAATGAGGGGCTACTGCATAACAGCAAATGTATATATAGCAGAAGTGCAGAATATGATCAATTGAGGTTTGAGGGGAAATTAAAGCAGTCCCAAGGAAGTTTACAGTTGAAAAATATGACAATAGCCACAAAAACATAGAACTGCATATCAACTAAGCTTGTTGGCATTGATTCAGGAAATTTACCAAAATTCTGGGATCTTGTGTTTTTAGTGAAATTTGAATATTATTTACTTTGTTTCAAATAGAGGATTTGATCCCGGGATCTCGACCACTTTTCAGTCCCAAAATTTTCGGGATTAAGTTTTCCTAATCCCGAGATTTTCGGGATTGACATCGTTTTAAAAAAAGTTGCAAAATAGACTGCATGAAGCGAAACGTTCAGTGCCAGTGCTTTTAACAGAATTGCTTGCCTATCATTTTGATATAAAATACAAGAAATTTTATTCCAAGCAAGCAGCAGAAATTAACCTAGCGGGCTTGCGATGCTTGCTTGGAATAAAACTTCTTGTATTTTCAACTAAAATGATAGGCAAGCAGTTCTCACTGGGTTACTTGGTAATATACTTCATTTTTGTATTTTTGAATTTTCGCGGGCGCCAATCGATTTTCTGGCGCAGTCGAGAGCACTACTCAGTGCGTTTTACCTGTCAATGTGTCAGCCATCTTGTTTTGCCAGTGTGGTTAATATAGACCCGACGCCTCTCGCTTAGGGGGGTCGACCTTAGGTGAAAAGGTTACGACCCTCGCCTTGCCCGCGATCTGTCAGGATGATGCGAGAAAGTCTTTTTACGTTTCGGGGTAGTGGTTTGCTGGACGCTGAGAGACTCACACAGAGACCGAATTTACAAAATTAACGCGTTTATTTTTAGAAAGACATGCTTACAATGATCGAAACAATCGGGATTGTAGCCTTTACTCCTACAATCCCGATCCGTGTCGACCGGACTGTTTTCTTCCATCCTCCCCGTGTCCTCGAAGCTTATAAGTATTTACTAACGATTCCTCCAACTTCCATCAAACCTAAACGCGTTTTCTCAGCAGCTGCATATATGTGCAACAAATTGAGAAGCAGACTTGGTGATGAGACACTGGATGCGTTGTTATTTCTCAGATCATATTTTCGCAATTCAAATTAGAATGTTCCTATTAGATTAGTTTTCTTTATATTTAAGAAAAATGTGACTGATTAATATTATTTTTAAATACTTTTTGCTAAGAAACTTACTTTACTACCTACTTACTAGGTTGTTATATGAAAGTAGTCTATTTAGTCGATGTTAAGAGAGATTTTTGTTAATTTTCAACGTTTATTTGCATAGTTTGTTACATAAAGGTTTTTTCAATTTATGTGAGTTTAAAGAGATCTCAGTGATGCTTAAAAAAGAATAAATTTAACATGAAGACTGAGTGATTTTAAGTCTGGTTAGTCTGACTCTGAGTCTGATTAGTTAGAGTGATTAAATTAGCTAGGTGTATACTGTAAAATATGTTGATTTTTGTCTAAATTTTGATTTGTTGATTTCTGTAAGATTTTCTTATTTTTTATTAACCCTCAATACCGAAATAATCCCGGGATCGAATAAGTATAATCCCAAAATCCCGGGATTAGAAATAAGGACCGGGATCGAATTCCCTAGTTTCAAATCACTTCAGTCATTTGTTAACATTGCTGCCTACTTACATGGTTATGCACTTGCAGTAAGATGAGTCAGTCTCACTAAACACAGTTTCAATTTACGAAAAACAAAACCAAAGCAAGAACTGAAAAAGAAAAGTGTTTTTATTTTAAAACTGTGACAATATTTAATGGAAGAAATTTTGTATTTGCTTGAATTAAAATGAAATATTCACTTGTTCCTTGCATGAAAAATTTATAAATAAATTGCATTTAAAAATTTTTCTGAATTGACTCAGTTAGATAGCTAAGTCAGTAACAACAACAATTTTATTTCTATTAATCAACATATTGATTAATGTAATTGCTGATGTTGCTTATAAGAGAAGAATTGATTATTCTTATTAATGTTGTGGCTTTATAAAGTTACAACAAAATACAGGAGCTACCTTATTTATAAACTTTCAGTCTTGGGAACAATTTGACTACAGGTCTAAAATTTAAATTTTGCACAGATTCTGAAATTCTCTTATCTGTCTTGGGGTGGCATTGCAGTCAGTCTTTGGTCGATAATGAATAATTAATGTAGATTTATTTCTATCTCATTGTCATTTTTCATTTTTATGCAAATTCTGAGGTTCTATTGTTGTTGGTGAAGTGGCATCGAAATCAGTAACATTGAAGTAGTGGCATTTTTCCACTATTGTATGCAATTATTATAAACTTTAACAATTAGTGATTCAAAGAGGCATCCAAAAAAAATATAATAGTAAATCTAGCAGTGGAGATAAATGCAAGAAGTGTCACACTATTATCATGGAAACTAAACTTCATTATAAAACTAACAAGGGAACTGTCAGAGTGTCTTCTAATAAATTTTAATAAAATTTAGTTAATAACTAAGTTAAAAGTATACAAACTCTATTTTAAATTTGTAGCATTCACTAAAAGTATTGATCAGAGTTATTAGCAACCAAATGTTGCACTATTTTATAGTAGTTTAACACAGTTATGCAAATTTTTAGAAGTGAAAGGGTCGCAGAGGAAGACGGCGATATTACATTTAGAATAAATTCTGGAATTTTCAAAAATGGTTGAAGAATTAATAAAATTTTGTATACTTTTAACATAATTATTAACTAAATTTTATTAAT
>NW_019388902.1:4852-5776 GCF_000671375.1 Centruroides sculpturatus
ACTTACAAGGGAACTGTCGGAGTGTCTTCTAATAAATTTTAATAAAATTTAGTTAATAACTAAGTTAAAAGTATACAAACTCTATTTTAAATTTGTAGCATTCACTAAAAGTATTGATCAGAGTTATTAGCAATCAAATGTTGCACTATTTTATAGTAGTTTAACACAGTTATGCAAATTTTTAGAAGTGAAAGGGTCGCAGAGGAAGACGGCGATATTACATTTAGAATAAATTCTGAAATTTTCAAAAATAGTTGAAGAATTAATAAAATTTTGTATACTTTTAACATAATTATTAACTAAATTTTATTAATTCTTCTACTATTTTTGAAAATTCCAGAATTTATTCTAAATGTAATATCGCCGTCTTCCTCTGCGACCCTTTCACTTCTAAAAATTTGCATAACTGTGTTAAACTACTATAAAATAGTGCAACATTTGATTGCTAATAACTCTGATCAATACTTTTAGTGAATGCTACAAATTTAAAATAGAGTTTGTATACTTTTAACTTAGTTATTAACTAAATTTTATTAAAATTTATTAGAAGACACTCCGACAGTTCCCTTGTAAGTATGTTAAGTGGAAATAAAACTGCATTTTGAACTCTTACTATTAAACAGTAGCAAGCAAGTAAATGAATGTTAATGTATTCTACAAAGTACATTGAAAAACCAAACATTTAACAATGTGTGGTTATTCTACTTTAATTATGATAAATTCTAAAAATCATGTTTTCCATCATTATTCTAAAAATCTCTATATTTGGTACCAAAACTAACCAACACTTTACAAAGAAGCAGCATATATATAAGTAAGTCACACTAGGTTGCATAGGGGTCTACAATTTGTTTCTCGAAAGGACCATTTGTTAACTTTCACTGCATAAATTTGTGGAAAGGATTAAGAAGGAAGGAAGGAAGG
>NW_019388903.1:0-5692 GCF_000671375.1 Centruroides sculpturatus
AATAATAAGTTCAGAAGCTCTTACTTTTAGATGTATTCGATTGACATGTCTTTTTAAAGTACGATTTATTTTCGCACTGTATGTACAGTCTTTGTAGTTGCATTTGAATGGTCTTTCTTCAGAATGTATTTTTTTGTGAACTAATAAATTTCCATAATTGGCGAATTTTTTTTTGCAAATATTGCATTCAAACGGTTTCTCACCAGTATGAACCCTCATGTGAGAATCTAACTCCGATTTTGTACGAAATTTCTGTTTACATTCAGTACATTTATGTTTCTTTGTTTCATCCTTTAAAAAGTATTCTTTGTGTAAATTATTATATATTATTAAGATTCGATTTATTTTCTCAAAAATATTTTTATGTCTAATCAAAATAGTAAAATATACGTATTTTTTCGATATGAATTAAAATTTCAATTTTTTTATTTTTTACAATTAGGGACAACAAGGGTCACCAAATAACAATGCCATACAAACCGCATTGAACGTTTCACTTACTTTTTCTGGTTGCATTTATAGAATTAATGGTCCAAATTTTAAATTCACTTTGTAAATTTTGAAAAGTTAAAACCAAGAATGCACTACAATAATGTGAAATTTAGCCATTGTTCTTTCAGATTGTCATATTGTGACTATAGTTTAGCATGAAAATTGTAACAAAAAGAATTTAACATTATTTCTTTTCAAATGTAAAGTGCATAACTAAAAAAACTTTTTCAGGGTACAGTTTCTGAACGAATTTCCTAAATTGTTATTTGAATACTTTTAAAAATCTGAAACGTACAAATTAAATAAAAAGAGTTTTATTTAAATGTTAAATGGAAAACATTGAATGCGCTCTAAATCAGTGTTTCTCAACGTTTTTGGTCTGCGACTACCCTTTTACATTTAAAAATTTCAAAGGACCCTTTAACGAAGGTGTATGTGTAGAAAAACATTTCGAAGGGGGGAATTAATTTAAATTCAAAAGGAGTTCATTTCTTTTGTTTAATTGCATTGAAACACTCATAATTTTAATAACAGATTTATTTTTAGTATCATTAAAAATTAATAATTTATCTTCGGTACATCTTTAAAATATTTTATGTATATGTTTCGACATTAGTAATCTCAATTAGTTAAGTTAAACATATTTTAAATTAAATTTAATGTGATGGGTGAGCCTGCTTGTTTTGGCACAATAAATTAAACATGGTTTTAATATTAGTCAGTAAAAATTTAAAAGCGATTTCTATGTTTCAAAGACGGGAGCGCTGCTTTGTTTTAATGTTGTCCATTGCTGAAAATGCCATTTCGCATAAATAACTGGTTGCAAATGGTAAGAGCCATTGTTATTTCATGGAGGAGTGGATACTCTGCTTTCACACTAAGCCAAAAAGTTTCTACTATTTCTAAACATGAATCCAAACTAAATTTATAAAATATTTGAAAACAAATTGATCTGTCATTAATTTTTCTGCAAACACCCANAGAAAAAAATTAAAATAAAATGTTTAATTTAAAAGGCCCAAAAAGTACTCTTTGAGAGAGAGAGAGTTCACATAATATTTCACATAGCGATAAATATCTTTTGTAGCGTCCCGTTTATAGAAGCCCCCGTATAGTCTCGTTGGTAAATAGTTGAGTATTCAGTAGTTCGTATATAAAGGCTTTAGTCGCAAAATGTTCAGGGGCGAAATATCCAGTCAGGTAGGATCGTGCACTAACACAATTAAAAATTTGGAAAAAGTTGGGTGCTGACTTTACTCCAGAAAGAACGGGCAACTACTCGCTCTTCGGCTGACAACGTTGATATCAGTTCGAATTCAACTGGAGAAAAGGTCAGCAGATCAGGGGAATGCGTCGCTTTCGTCGTCGGGAAAGTCTAAGTAAAAATTTTCTCAGATAGATGAGGATAATAATTATGCAAGTATGCGTCATCGACGATTAATTTAAATTTTTGTAAACTACGGATTTTCACGCTGTGTCAAATCTTAATAAGAAACTAATCATAGTGGAAAAATAAGCAAAATATTCGTTTCTTGTTTAAGTTGTTGTTACTTTCGTTTAGTTATTCTTATTTTGAGTGGTTTCATTTTCGCGTTATCTAATGACCTACTGTGAGTCCATGTTCTTCACTTTACTCAAAAATGAACTTGTATCTACTGTTAAAATAAGTTATAAATCTGCTACACACATTCAATTCTGTAAACGTAAATTTATTCAATTAAAGCTATTACCTAATTTCAAATAATAAATTTTCAAATTTTGTTTCGTACAAAAAGTATCGTTTTGCAAATGTAAATCAATTTTATGAAATAATTACTACAATACATTAATTAATATGGAAAATTTCTAATGTTATTTCATTTAACAGTGCTGTAACTAATATTGTTTTACTAATGTTTAATTTTCATCAGTCGCAGACCAATGTAGAAAAAAGTTAATAATTTTTACGACTTTTTTAACTTGTATTGTTTTAAAGTTAAATGCCCAGAATTAATTAGATTGGTGAAATTGTTTCTCGTGTTCTTTTAAAGAAATTTCGTCAGAAAATTGTTGTCCACAAAGTTGACATTCGAATTTATCTTCATCGGTTTCCATCTCTGTGAATAATTCCAGTTGTGAGGATGTCTCAAGCTTTCTAATTTCTAAATCGATGTTAAAATCTTTAAGAAATTCTTTAGCTTCTCTTGCTGTAAAAATAATCTCTTCTGAAGCCACATGTTCAGATTCAATTGATCCTCTTGCTTCAGAACTTGTTGATGGTGTCTGAAACAAATCTGATCGCACTTCTTGGCCATGTTCTGTGCCTTTCTAAAAGTAAATATCATAAATATAATGTAGGAGTTCAATTCAATAAATAAAAATATATAAAATATCATGTAAATTGAAATAGTTTAAATGTAATTCACATCACATTTAAACTTCTTTATTATTTAAAATTATCATAATTTTTATAACATTTTTTGTCAGAAGAACATTATTATGCCGAACAGAATGCGATTATTAAATAAACTAGCGTGAATAAGCATATATTTAGAAGTAATTATTACGAGTAAATTTATTTAAAATGTTTTTTAAAAGTAGATTTTCTTCGAATACCAATAGATGTAGACAATTAACTCGATAATATTGAAATTTTATCCTTTTAATGTTAATGAGAACTTAATTCATTGTCAAATCTTACCCGTATTTAAGACGCAGATAGCAGTCGATCCCCCTATAACACTGTTGATTTTTCCGTTTTATGTAAATTCCATGTTGTCCGAGTCACTTAGATTTTACAAATACGTGAGCCGTTCACAGCCCGGCACACGTATTTGTAAAATCTAAGTGACTCGTACAACATGGAATTCATATAAAATGGAAAAATCAACAGTGTTATAGGGGGTTGACTTGTATTTGATTACTGATATTTATTGTTGTTCGATATTTGGCATTGGTTATAATATAGATCTTTGGAATAAACTTTTCTAAATTTTAAGAAGTTATAATTATTACTTATCATGTATATGTATTTAGATATATCCAGCGCTATCATTTATGCAAATTAGGGAACCTCCCAACAAGCCAGCCATAAAGGGACAAAAATTTCAACATATAACTTATTTTCACTTCACTAAAATATTAAATTAAATAGTGATATATGATTTATGTGTCCATTGTTTTTTCTTATATTTCACAAATCAAACTATTTTACTATTTATTTAAATGTTGGGTGTTTTTTTACCTAAATGATTTAAACATATTAGCGATTTAAAATTTATATAAGATAAATATCTTGAAATTTATAAAATATTAAATTTAGGTATTTTATACTGTTTTCCTAAATAAAATATAAAAGAAAATTTTCAAATTAATTAAAAAAAATGTAATGTACGTTTTTTATCGTACAAATTGTTTCTGTATGATATGTGAAGACCCAACCGAGGTCCGAATCATGTAAATCGCGATATTCCTATGATTAAATAATAACGATAGATTAATTATGAGAGGGAGAGGAAAATTCCATAATTTAAACAACGCGGCACAAAATGTAGACAACGAGTCTCGGATGACTCGAAAACGTGTTAAACTAACTGTCAATGTCAGAATGAAAAGTTATAAGTCAGAGTCAAGTGGTCATATGTAGGTAAAACTTTGACCCCAGCGCTCATAAACAGTCAATCTAGGGAAACAATTTCGGAAAAGAGGAAAAGATTTAAGAGAGATAAATTATTGCATATGATCGTTCGAGTACCCAGATGACAGAAATCGCGAGTAACGGAGCTAAATTATGAGCGCGAGTCTTGCAATATTGTCAACAATCGACAGAACGGCGTCGAGCAGACACCTGGAATCGGACCTTTCTCGTGACCTGAGGCGGTCTCAGTTTATCCCAAAACAAAAGAGAGACCAATCGGGAAGCGAGAAAGGGGATGAAGGGCCAATCGGAAGTCCGAATAGTGGAAGAGAAAAACTATAAAAATCCGAAATCCGAGGTCAGGGGGGCTCTCCTCCGACTCCACGAAAGGTAGTGACTTCTATTGTGGTGTGTCGTCGCAAAGGAACTGTGGACTCCGCCGCTTATATCTTCCGATCGTCCGCCGTGATCAGCAACAGCATCTCGTCCGCCCCGGGGCTACGACCGACGCCGAAGTTCTCACACTCCGCATCTTCGAGGGAAGAATCTAGTGAAGGACTGTCGATTGCCGATGTAAGCATATATGTTAACAAATAAACGGCTTTCTTGTGTAAAACACTTGTCGTCATTTGCCTCCTCCGTCACCGCCCACATACAACCTTCCCTTAGGTCCATCCTGACGCGGGATTAATAGATCCCATTAATAGGAGACGGCAACCTTACACAGGTGCCGTGAAGTGGGTTTCAAGCCCCCTATCTCCCCCGGATCGGCCATCTTACAGATATGTTCTCTGTAGCAATTTTGTTCTTAATTGCAAAGAAGAAGTAACAAACAAAACAACAATAAGCAATTAAGCGCAAAATCTAAAAAATTTCAGAAATTAAACAGAAATTGTTTTTGTAAAAAGAAAACTTATGAAGAGAAAAATATATTTCGAAACAATTATTACGATTAAACTTATTACAAATAATTGTAATAAGTAAATTTAACCTGACGGCAGCTGGTTATCGAATGAATGAAAGTACTAACTTACTATAATTACTTCTTGTTTTCTATTACTACTTTACTTTAAATAAACAATGTAGTGTTATTTAATAAATAAAAGATTACAGAATAAAATTATTTACAGTAATAACGTAATAAAGTCACCTAAAAGAATCTGAGAAGCAATTTAAAAACTTTTTTACAAGTTGCACAACTTTTTTGCATTATAATAATCAAGTAATTTTTAAAAAGTGAATTTCAGAAAATTGTTTTACGTACTTTGGAAGAAGATGCGATTTTTTCCTGTGAATGTACTTTCTTCATGTGTCTATTTAGTTCATATATATGTTTGTACACTTTCTTACAAATATCACATGAATACGGTCCGTATTTTCTGTGCGTTGTTTGATGTACTCTAAAAGTGGATAACCATCGAAAACTTTTATTGCATTTATCACATTTATGATCTTCTTTCGATTTTTTCCGGGGAATCTAAGTATTGAATAAACTATTAATTAGTAATTGCTATTTATTACACATAAAAATGAAATATGAATAATTTAAAATTGAAGTTAAATGTTAATATATTTCGTAAATTT
>NW_019388904.1:0-5677 GCF_000671375.1 Centruroides sculpturatus
CCATTACTTTTTTAAAAATAAATATCAAAATTATGCTCAAATAAAACTTATTTTACAAACAGGATGACAAAATTTTATACTTTAAAAAAGTTTATAGCAATCACTATTGTACAAAAATGGTAAATACTGTTACAATCAAGGACATCAAAATCTGTGACAATAGTCAAAAATTAATTAATTTACTTTTAAAATTTCATATTTTTATTCAAAACATTTATATAAAATCTACAGATATAATACTATTCAGGGAATGTCTTTTACTTCATCTATGTGCAATATGAATCAAAAACTTTTATTTACTAAGGATACATACACTTTCTGATGGAACTGCTTGTATTTGATATAAATTGTAAGTGATTAACAATTTACTTTCTGAGCAAATATGTGTATTGAGTGATCCAGTCAAAAAAGACGTAACTAATTAAATTTTGTAGGGTAGTCGAGAGAACAAGTGCCAGTTTGGCATTCTGCCAGATTGTTTTTGGCTAGAAATACACCATACAAATAATTTTCATTATCTACCAGAAAATTATGTTTATTATTATATTTTTAATCTTATCAAAAAATTATAGAAATCACAAATTTGTAAAGATCATAATTTATTATTGTTTTGCACCCTTTGAATCCCTAAAAATCAGGCTTACTTTCAACCTGATTTTTGTAACATCCGAAGAATCTGCAACAACTTCTAAAATGTCACAAGATCCTCAGACAGCCATAATTTATGTAAAGTTAAACAATTTATTTGGTATTGAATGTATCAAGACAGAACTTCAAAAATAGGTTAAAAACCATTGAACTAGGGAAACATGTCTTCTTGAATAAACAAAATTAAACTCAGATTTATCAATTGTTTAACTACAGATTCCATTTATATGTAACAATTATTTAAACATAATATATATTTTAAAAATTATTTTAATTCTCTTCCTGTTAAGTCATAAAAACTTTTATATAAATTTAAATATATTATAGTTCAAAATTTTAGTTTCACTGTAAATTTAAAGTATTTGCTATAAAATATTGAATTTTAATATAAAANTATCTACTTTTGAGAATTTATCATTTATTATTTCAAATTTAATCTAAAATAATTCCTGAACTAACAGTTAGGATAATACTGTATACTGTTCATCTATGGAGTGATCAAATGAAAGGTAGAAGTACTAAAGAAGTTTGGTGACACTATGAGTTACACCTCATGATATGGTAAGCATTCTGTATGACATGCTTGTTGCATTATCTACTTATGGTGTCATGAAGTCATTTTCACAGCATTTCCAAATTTTCTGTAAATTCTACTTGAACCTGATATGATCACCTAATATAATCAATCATCATCTGATAAATGATATCCTTTACAAATATGAATTAGTAATATTAATATAACTCAATGAAGTTATGAATACAATGTGGTTAACAGCTAAAGCAAATTCTGATTTGGTAGTTACATTATCTAATATGTTCATTTGGGATAAAATTAACTCAGATTCTAATTTGCATTAATTCCTATTTAACAGTTATGAATTTGTTTGAGATTATATTCTACAAATGTTTATGATACAATTCATTAATTACATGATCTGTCTTAAACCTATGGGAAATTAGTGTCAAACTGATGATTGTTGCATTCACTTTCATGTAATGTAGCTATTACCTTTTCTAATGATTGGTTTATCAAGAATTTTTGCACAAAAATTCAGATCAAGGCATCATTCTTCTCTAGCTAAATGTCTTGCAGGATAGCCCCATCCATAAGGAGTAAAATTGAATCTAGCTATGTAATGCTTCCTACCAACAACTTCAAGCCTCAGACTTTCTTCTGAAACTAAATGCCATACAGAAAATACCACCTGAAGAGGACAGAAATGAATATGCTACATAATTATTCCATATTTCATGCCAATAAATCCAAAGCTTTCTATATAAAATGTGATCACCTGATTAATTCTCTCTTATTTTCCTAGAAATAAGAGAGATTCCACAAGTTTTCTAATATTGTACTGTTTTTATGCAAAATTAAGATGAAGACAAACTGGAATGCAACTGATTGAGGAAAAATAATACTTGCATTGATGATATAAAATTTTATATCTTCCAATACTATTTATTCTACTTGAATGTTTTTAAACAATCTTTCATTTTTAGATTTCTTTTACTACATTGTGTCTAAGATTAAGATAAAATTAATAGTAAATGAATTGCAGAATAAATAAGATAAACTGAAAACATCTCTCTCTAATCTCTTAAATTTTTTAACAATGAAGATGAATTAAAGGATAGAAACTACTTGTATTTACATTAAATAAACTCACTTTGACTAAAGTAAATTAATATTTGCAATTACAGCTTATGAATATAATAAAAACAGTTATGTTCGTTAGCTTATAGATTTTATAGCTTAACATTCAATAATGTGAATTTTGCATTTATTTGGAAGGTTTCCAGAATACACGTGATAAAAGTGCAAATATGTATTAAAAAAAATTCCTCAAAACACTTATACAATGTGTCATTTAAATATCTTATTACTTTACCTTAATTATTTCTAATAATAATGCAAAATTGCCTACTAATTTTTAAATTAAGACATTAGAATTGGCAAATCAGTATGTCTATATTCACAATCCAGAATTGAATCAGAATTAGAAATCAATCAATTAGCATTCATTTTATTTTATAACTTTTAACTCCAACCATTGCCAATGGCAGCTTGGTAAGATATCAGCCTAGAATATCGGGATCAGTGTTAAAATCCAAACTATATAATTTATCATGCATAATAAGGCTAAATGTTCCCATTTTCTCATCTAGTACTGGTTGATCCCATTGTGAGTCAAGCCTGGCTATAACAGATTAGTGTACTGATTACCTACTTTGATGAATCAATTGATCATTGCTCTAATTCTTGACCAGTTCATGAGTTGTAAATATGAACAACAAAGATTGCAACATCTTTATGAACAACAAATTAATATCATTAATCAGGCTAAATTCAGTTAAAAATTTGAAGTCCTTGATTATATTTACAGATATCTATACTTTTTTACGCAGTTATTACCTAAATCTATAGCATAGACATAATCATCTTTTGATACAATTCCAGCTGCACGTTTCAGTTTAGAATCGTAGCTATCAATTATAAATTTTTGTTCTCCTGTGTAGTAATCTATAATTTGGATATATGATCCAGATTTCTCAGATCTAGTAACAAGAATATTTCCTTTATTGTCATAATGGATTCCGCTATATTGGCCTGCTGTTTTTGAGCATATTTCTCTCAGAAACATTCCTTTATTATTAAAGATGATAAGCTTTGTACCAGAAATTATGATTTCATCTGAAGGACCATTAGTTATTGAAGTTATCAAATTTATTTGGCCTTCCTTGTTTCCCTTTTCTCCAATCATTTTCAAAAATTTTCCAGTTTGATTAAACAAGAATACAGATTTGGCATAATCATCGACAACTAAAATTTCTCCCTGACTGTTAACTGTTATGTCAATTGGTTCCACAAATGCATCATGTGTAAATTGATTTATGGTTTTTCCATCGAGTGACATTTCTGTTACCAGTTTTGTTCGCCAATTTACAACAAAAATGGTATTTCTTGGTGACATTGCTATTCCAGTGCTTCCAAAAGCTTTAAGTCCTTCATTTGAGATGTGATAAAGAAATTCTAACTGTGGATTTAAGACAACAATACGATTGTTACTTGTATCTAATACAAATACATCATTTTTTGCAGTTACATTAGCTGGTTGTGACAAATCAAAGTTTCCAGAACCTCGTTTACCAAATTGGCAGATGGGATTAATGTGTTCTGATGCATCAAGTATAAATGGACTATTGTGAATAGGTCTGTCAAAAATTGCAATATGAAGTTCATACATACCAGTACGAAAAGGTACATATTTTATCTCATAACTTCCATTTTTCTTATCTTCAATTTTTACAGGTATTACATCCCCATTTTTATACATTGCCTTACAAGAAATTATATCGCCACCTTCCATCTGAGGATTACTAAAGTAATCTACAGTTTTTACAGAAATGGTAGCTTCCAAATGAGCATAAGTATCTTCTAGTGTTGCAGTACATAATGCAGGAAATGTTCGACTGGTTCTTAAATTACCAAAACTTTTGAATGTTTCAGTGTCAAATGTGTTGTCACACGTATAAGATAAAAATGGATTTTCTTTTGGTTCCATTACGTTATTTATTGAATCGTGTTTAACATGAAGATCGGAGATCCTCTTTGCAAGATTAGAAATATCCACTTCAAATTGTAATCTATCATTTTCTTCAGTAAGTTTTTCTGTTTCTTCTTTAATATCTTTCAACTGCTCTTTTAAAACTTGCTTTTTATTATTGTAAATTTCTGTTAATTGATCTGAAAGTGCTAGTTTACGTTCTACGACATCATTTTTAAGTTGTTGAAATGAAGAATTTATCTGTTGTAAGGCTTTTTCTATGTTTTTATCCAGTTTATTAATTTCAGTGTTTAAATTCTGTGATGCAACATTTAATTTTTGAGAGCAAAGATGTGCTTTATACAGGAATATTTCTGATAGTCTTTTTACAGCAATAGAAAAAGGTATGACTGTATGTTCACAACCGGAACTGCCATGAATGGCATTAGTACAAATGATACAAAACACACAATCACAAGTTTCGCAAAATAGAAGTTCTTGGGAAGGATGTATAGAGCATTTAGGAATCACTTCTCGTCTTTGGTTTGCCATAAGATCAAGGAGTTGATTAACGACAAAACTGGGAGGAAGCGCTCGGACACCATCTCTTGGAAGAGGAATTGTTTTACGACAAATGGGGCAGCGGAATAAACCAGACTCCCGAGCCCCAGAATTTTCTACAAGATTTTCTAAACACTGTAAACACACAGTATGAGAACAAGATAGTAATTTCGGTGTATGAGTACGAGCATCATACATACAAAAACAGGTACTACAAGTTAAAAAAGTCACATTAAAATCTTCATAATTTATTGACACAGTTTCTACTAATGTTGTCATTTTGAGATATCTAAAAAAAAGAATACAAAATAATAATTACAAAAAATAAAAATATAGGGTAAAAAAATCATTAATATAAACCTGAAAATTTATTATTAAAAACTTTATTTACATTCATTAGGAATAATAAGGGTTGTAGAGAATTAACAGAAAATTTTCTACATGCATAGAGAATATACTAAAGTGACCAGATGTCCTGAATTAGGTGGGACAGTCCTGCATTTAAATGTACAGTTCCAATTTTTCAACTGTTTTATAATGAAGTTATATTCAAAAATAGCCAATAATTATTGTATGAATTGTAAGTCAAAAATGAATCACATACAAATTATAGCATAAAAATATTAATATCAAATTTGCAGATCAGTTAAAAAAGGAAGTTGATGGTTTTGTTAATTAACTGATGGTTAAAGCAAACATAGCTACACTAGGAGCCATAATTAATTGTTTATTTTTGCTATTGATGTAGATTGTTATTTTGTAAATAAGAATATATGGATAAGTAAAATGTTCATTGATTGTAACATCTGTCATTGATATCAGAAAGATAAATTTTCACTAACATTCACTAATTTTCTATCACGATTCATAACATCATATTGAAATTCCTGGCTTAATATCCTTTTTTTAACACTTCAGGATCT
>NW_019388905.1:0-5669 GCF_000671375.1 Centruroides sculpturatus
GATAGATACTACGTTTTCCTACATTTTCATCAAAGAAAATTACTGTATATTACAAATAAAATGACAAAAATTTCGGAGACTAGAACGGATTAATTGCATTTGCATTAATTTCTATGGGAAAAATTGCTTCAGTTAACGAACAATTCAGTTAACGAACGGAGTCGTGGAACGGATTAAGTTCGTTAACCGGGGTTCCACTGTATGTATATCTCGGATAATTCGAAGTCACGATTATTTCGTCTCTTGAATTTCGAATTAACGATTTCCTCTATTTACTTTTTTCTGAAATTCTTATATTATGCCCATCAATTTTACTGTCCCTCAAAATCTGCAGCTTTAGGCCTTGTCCTATTGTGCTTTTTTAGGAATTCTGCGCTGATTAGCGCAGAGTATAAATTTTTTGTCTGTTTTTTATTACAGTTATTTATATACGAAGTTGCCTTTAACTCTGTCAAGAAACTAATGCGTTTGAGTTAGAGTTTATCTTTTAAAGAACTTCATTAGGAGTTTAAATGAAATAATCATTACATCATGAGGAAACCAATAATTATCTGATTTGTGAAATGCATGTGAAGTAGCTTACATTTTCAGTGAATGCATATTCATGGGCGTAGCCAGGAAGGGGCATGGATGGGCACGCCCCCAGTTAACCTGGTGCCCCTCCCCAGAAAATTACAACCAAAAAGTGTTGAGCCGATTTGCAAAAGGAAATAAAAAGCTGAAGATAATTTAATTGGGTGTAGTGTACCCACTGAAAGTCTAGATCAGGCATAGCCAACATACGGCCCGCTTAATGAATTTATGCGATCCGCGATTAATCTTTGAATATTGGACTTAACTTCAAATAATTGCTCGAATGGATCCGCGATAATTCCCTATATCCTCACAATGTGAAGTAATAGAAAAGTTGAGAAATTCTGACCCCTAAAAAAAAGGTCAACGGCTTTCTGTGCCCAATGTGTAAAGTGTATCTGTAATCTCTGTGTACAGTTTAGTCTCTAGGGAGTGACGCCACAATAAGATCTCGCATCACTTGAAAATCTTGCTAGGGCCGCCTTTGGTTCGGCTAGTGAAAAAAGTTTTCTTTCCAATTCGGCCCGGGGGGAAAAACTGTTGGCCACCCCTGGTCTAGATCTAGATTAATTAATAAAGACGGTAAACTATATTAAAGAATGGTAAAAAAAATAATTGATTGGTTAATTTTTGATTAAAGCATTGCTAGAGTTTGATATTAATGTTACGAGAACGTATGATTAAAGGAAGTTTCATATTATATGTGTGTTAAATTATTGTCGATTCCTATGGAATTTCATTTTAATGAACAATAATTTGAAATAATTCAATTTTGTGTCAGGCTGGTTTCTACTAGGCCTCCCATAATAAAACTCTGGCTATGCCAATGTGCATATTATACTTTAACGAAATGGTTCACATAAAGGAAACTCCGTTCCCTTTATATGCACCATCCTCCTCATGCAGGAATTACTCCAAAAGGAGAAAAAGTAGAATCCTCATGAATGAGAACATCCGTAAACATAACGTCTTGTGCACTAAGAGGATTTATTTGCATGTCTAATATGGATTCAACCAGGCCAAAAATGAGACAACCGAGTACTAGTGTTACTACCCGTCCGGTTTTCACCCGGACAGTCCGGAAATTGACTCACTGTCCGGGTGAACTATCAATTCTGTCCGAGAATTTCGTGCTCAACCTGTCGGGTTTTTTTCCTGCTTGTACGATTGGTACACGTCTCCAAACTCCAATAGAGCTAAGTCATCTGTACTTCTTTCTTAATTTAGGTTACTTACGTTACTCCTACCCAAGTTTCCCTAGTCCCTAACTGTAACTGATTTAGCACGTTATTCTACGCATTGCAAAATGACATTGCGCATGCATCAGGAACTTCTGTTCGAACAAACCTCACCTGCCGTCCGGGTCAGCGATTTTGAAAAGATGGCAACATTACCGAGTACTATAGAACAGAAGTCAATACTTCTAGATAAAATCACTTGTGCAATTTCCTGGGGAATCAACTCGGCCTGGCATGCGGATTCCAGAACACACTTATGCTTTTGTTTCAACTCTGATCGAGCCGCTCAAACGGCCGAGGTTAAGACTACTGCTCTGGGGACCTGAAAACTAATCCAGACGGGTCGAAAAACTTCAGGAATTTTTCGGGAGATGGTCTGTCCAGAATACTGTATATTGAACACCATCCATCACTCGGCTGCCCCCATTGTGAACCTAGACAGGCCCGTGATGGGCTTGTTCAAAAAGGTTTTCAGTGTCTACAGAGTAGAGTTTTAAAAAAGACCACGTCCTTCCTACGAAGAAAACTTTTAGTGCTACTGTTGTTTACACTTACATTGTGGATAATTCTATGCTTCTTTCTTTGTGGGAACACTTTGAAGTAGGCGCTTTCCTTCGTTTTTAACCAAAAAACGAGATCTTTAAAATAATGGTTTATGAGATAAATATGGAAGAACTAAGTAAATGACTTTTACAGAGTCCTGGTCTGAATCCCATTGAACATCTTTGAAATGAATTGGAACACCGTTAAGCACCAGACAATTCGCCTAACTTCACTAATATTCTCATAGAGAAATTGTAAACAATCAAGATGAAAACATGTTTTCTAAGACTAGTAAAGTCTCAGAAAAAGATGATTTGTT
The DNA here is from genome assembly GCF_000671375.1 of Centruroides sculpturatus. Taxonomy (NCBI): domain Eukaryota; kingdom Metazoa; phylum Arthropoda; class Arachnida; order Scorpiones; family Buthidae; genus Centruroides; species Centruroides sculpturatus. The sequence continues at coordinate 2,674 of NW_019388905.1, forward strand.
TACGGCAACGTAACACATCGACGATGTCTTCCGGAATGACTTTTTATGGAAAACTGACCCCTATTTAGGTATTACTAACACAAGAAACCCGAAAAACTCCAAGTGGCCAACCCGTTGACAAGGCGAACCAACTACCAGTGTTCAGTGGTTTTAATCTACTTGGCCACTGATAGGCACAGCAAAAGATTGGCGGTCCATCAGTGGCCAAGCGGTCTTCGTTCCCTAAACACTGGGAGTTCGGTAGTGAGTTCGCGCCTCGCTCGAACGGGCTGGCCACGTGGAGTTTTCCGGGTTTTCTTCACGTCTGTAACGCCTAAATAGACCTCCCGGAAGGCATCCCCCTAGACAGATCGCCCAACTGTTGCGTTACCATAACTAAACAAACAAACAAACAAAAGATTAGCACAGATTTCTACTAAGCAGTTGTCCAGAATACTTTTGATAATATAATGTATACATTTACTTATGCAGAATACAAAATTAATATATATTATATATTAATTTTCATAATTCTGATAATTGCAAGTAAGATTATTGGAAAACACATACAATAATAACACACGTAAAGGATTTTCACACTGTCGGGATTTTTCAACATCTTTAAATTATTTATTTATTTCCGTTACTCCGTTATATTTTACATAGGAAATTACTGTTTTCCCGTAGCGATTTTTTTTTAATTTACAAGAGAAGAAACACTTCCGTTTAAACCGTAAAAAAGAAAAACACACAGTTTTTAATTTAAAATACGGAATTATAAATGGCGCCTTTTAGCGCTATTTATCGCTCATCTCGATTACACATTAAACAATTTTTTTTTTTTTTACTTTATAGTTAAAATAGTTTAACGACGAATTTTAAATTCTAAATATTATACGCAGAAATTTATAAATTGAATTTATAACGGTAATTGATTTAAAATTTCTTCCAATGTGAAGAGAGATGTCACTAGAAAATATCCCGATTCGATCAAGATGGCGGATTCAGGTTAGATTTTTGTTAGAAAATTGTAGTTTTTTTCATTTCTTCCTCTCGATTTTTATCATAATTTGTTTCGCAGCTAAGCAGAAGCGTATTAAATGTTATAATACGCAGTAAATATCCATTATTACACTATAGTATCTTCCTTAATGATGATAACAATAAGCAGTTAATAGGAAAAAAAAATTAGTCTGTATGTCTGTATGTAGATTAGTCAATAGGAAAAGTGTATGTTAAATAGTTTTAATGATATTTTTTTTTAAATATTTGGAGGATTTTGTAAGTCAGTGTTTACATCAGCTTTAAAATTTAAGCTAAATTACAAACATGAAATCTGATTTATATTTTATACATATATAAGGATAATAATAATAATGTAGTAATTGTGATATTATAATTTATCAAATTAATGTGTTGTAAGTTGCCTGAATAATATATTGTAACTGTTCAATTTATTTATTATATTGTTTTAATTGTAGTTACTTATGTGAATATTGTAACACCATTTTCTGCTATTTTGCTGGTGAAAAGTCCGAGCAGAAGATGTAGAAGTGTTAACAATATTTGTCTGTGTTTTATTGCTATCTGCTTACTTATATATAGTTCAAGTATATTAATATATATACAATATATTATACAATAATATACAGAGTATAAAAATTTAAATATTTAATATTCTAACATTCTTTTTAATTAAAAATTTAATAATATAATAATGTCTACGTCTGTAGCTCTACGCAAACCGCAGTTTTCGGTGGAGTGCATTGTTTCTATGGAAATCGTATCAAAATTCAAAGTTTTCTTAAAACAATTCGTTAAATTCTAATAGTTAAGCAATTAACTATTAAATTTATAATAATTTTTGAAGATTCACTTTAAAGAAAATAGCTTATTTCCGATGTTATATAGCCCGACTTAAAATTGATGGATTTCGTTTATTTTTCCATCGTTTTGATAGTTTCACAGTTAATCCATTATCATGTTATTATTTATTTTGTAATTTTTTTGCTAAATTAATAAGTGCCCATAAATTTCATTTGCTTTTATGTATAATTAAAATTAGGAAATTTTATTTATTGTTTTTATATTTTACTAATCAAGATGTTTATAATTAGATTAGTTATAAGTAATTTTTACCAGTCAAATATTTTTACATTTACATACAAAATAACTAAGTGTATATTCTACTTTTGTAATAACATGTGGTATGATTGCATAGTTTATTCGATATATTCGAATTTTAAAAAAAGTTAATTGAATTGAAGATTGAAAATGTTAACAATACAAGTTATGGGTTGAAAATATTAGGAAAAACAAAAATTACCGATGTGTTTCTTTTTATACATACATACAAATTAAATAACCTATATAATAAATAAAAACTGAATTGCCAATCCAGTATTTTCTGTATGGATAATAATAAAGGCATCCCATGTAACAACAAGAGCTGTATTCCAAAATTATAGCTTTGTTCATAAAATCAAAAGCTGCAGAAATATAAATAAGTGGTTAGGGAAAGAAGGATAACCATAATATTTAAATAAATGTTGTGTAATATAAAATTAAATTTAATTAAACTTATGTAAAAAATATAACAATATAACAAATATTCTTTAAAACATCAGAAATGAAAAATTTTTCAATAATTTTACACTAGTTGAAATTCACAACTCCTCTTAAAGAGCTTAGAATCTATAAGAAAAATCACTTTTAAATTCCAGCAAAACTAATATAATTTAATTTTAATCAATTTTTTGACAAAACTTTTCAATTTAAATTATAGTTTTGCTGGAATTTGAAGATGTTTTCTCATATACTTTACCATTCCATTTGTTCATTTTACTAAGCTAGGAATCAAAGACCGAATCATTTTCAAGTTTTTTTGAATTTCTCTACACGATTTTGACAATGCTTCCAATTCTTATTTAAAGTTTACATTTTATTCACTTTTAAATCACATTTAGTTTACATTTAAAGATCAAGCTGTTTGGTGACTGGATTGATGCTACAAAAAT
>NW_019388906.1:0-5687 GCF_000671375.1 Centruroides sculpturatus
ATTCTGGTGGAGCTATCTGTTACAATATTTCATTAAAAAAACTGTTTACATTTTTAATTATTATAAAATGGCAAAAAGCTTAATTCTGAGGATAGCGGCGGGTTTTATAAAAAATTGTAATTGCTAATAATGAATAAAATTGTCATTAAGTTTGATTCTACTTGAGATAAGAGACACAATCCCCTTTTTATCTCCCCATTTTGTCAACTTTTAACCACCAGAATTTAATAGCATCAATTCCCGATACATAAATCTTCTTCCAAAATTTCAAATTTTTGACAAAAAGGCACATGAATTATTAAACTTCAAAGATCATGGCCCCCACACACACAGAAAAAATAAACCCCAATTATTTTGAATTTCTCAATGTTTCAATCACCGTACTTTACCTCTACCTCTGTTATTACTATTACATCCTGGCTCTGTTATATATATATTAGTGATGTAACAAATATTCGGTTACTATTCGGCCGAATACCAAATATTTAATCACTATTCGGCCGAATACCTAAAAACAGGAGTAAGAAATAACAAAACACATAACATTAAATTAATCATTTTGGTATTTAGATTTAATTGGGTTAGTGTTGTTTGTTTATATTTATTTATAACTTATAACATGCACAAAATAAAAAAAAAAATAATATTAGTCACATGTATTCACAATTTATAATTAAAAAGATCAGCACACGTACACACCTATTCTCCAACAAATAGGTATGTGTTGTATTGTGTATGTGTGTACATTGCACATCTGAGGGTCTGACCCTGCCTATCCTTCTTTTTAAGTGCTCATCTTTGCTTTTCCCTTTCCTCTATCGCTCTAGTCCATGTATGCCTACGCATACATCATAATACGCGCTCACAATACATTCGATTTGTCACTTTTCTCTCGTAGATTTCCCCTTTTTACAATTATGTGATTCATAGCCTAGTGATAACAGAGAAAAGAGACAGATAGGACATCGGTATAAGTCCCAGTTATGATTTCACAGATTTGAGATAGCTTGGTAGCCTGAATGGCCCCAGGCTTTCGTCTGTGTATGCTAAGTGACTTTCATTACAAGCATATAGCTTTCCGAAGTCTATGACAACAATTGTTTAGCATTGATGGCCACAAATTTTGTGCCAATAAGCTGCCTCTGCTTGTTCGATTATGTTATCAACTCAATTTCATATTTATTTTCATATTTTCACTTTGCAGTCCTTTTCTGTTCTTTTTCCGTTATTTACACATGTAGGTAATTTTATTGTTATCCACATCTGATATCATCACTTATCACATGCAATGACGCTCGTTTGTCCGCTACAACTGTCAAGAATTAATGTGATTGGCGAAGTGTAGTGACAGTGGGCAATTAGAGAGCAGGGTCCTTGCCATAATGCTGTTTGCACGCCAATTTTTGTACATGCGTTAATCAAGCTGAATAGTTTGGCCGAATATTCGGCTATTCAGCCACGCTCCTGGCTGAATATACTATTTGTTGCAACACTAATATATATCTTTCATAATTTTCTCATTTCAATTATTAATAATAATAAATCTACATAAGTTTATATTTGAGTGATGAATATGTATTCACTTTTATAAATGACAAAAATTGGCTAATTCCTAAAACTGTTTCTTAAAGCAAATGTTTTTCATTAGATAGTTTTACATATGTTTAAGTCAGTCATGAGCAATCCGAGATAGTAATTTGTGGCCACTGGGGTTTTGTCAATATATTTTATTTTCCTGTCTTCTGCTTTGTGCCATCGTGCAACCCTAATTAAAGTGATATTTGTGATGAAGAACATTCAAGCTAAACTATCAGTGAAAAGATGAGAATAAAGTATATATTATTAGTTTGCAGGATATGCTGGAGTGATTGTTAGTCATGAATATATGCTAATGATATGCAATGCTGGAGGGCAATAATTACTGTTCCTGCATCCAGGAACAGTATTTTTTGTTTAGATTTTTGAAGAAGCCACTCAGTTTTCAGCCTCCTCTGCAATGCTAAAGATTGTCTTGACATGCACTTCCAATTAGACATCTACACTATCCCTGTTACTGATCACAAGAACCATTCATTCAATATCTTTATTACGTATCAAATTTGTACATATCTGGTTCCTCATGGCACTACCGGGAATAAAATATATGAAGTTGGATGATAAAATGACAGTATGTTTTTTTTTTTTTTTTTAGTAAATATAGAGTAATGTAAGATTGAGTATGATTGAAATACAACATGCACAATGAAACAATTCAATTCATATTACAAATGGAAAGAGATGCGCTAAGATTGCGAGTGATAAAGAAAAAATAAAAAACAAAACATGGTTACAGTTAATTAATTAAAAGTACAGGATAATATCATAGAATGACTACACTAAGTCTATGGATATGAAACATAACATAAGTTACATTGGGATGATTACAATTATGCATACATATAATTAGGATTGAGATGACGTACAATAGTTAATATAATTAATACAATTAATTGCATGAGCATTGTTGCAAGGTGTACCAAGTACACAAAGTAATAAAATAATGTTAATGAATGTTAATAATCGAGGAATAGGTTACATGCAAGTAATTGTGTACAATATAGAACAAAAGTTGCAATAACAAAATGGTTGACGTGTAACATACAGCATAACATACAGGTGGAAAACAGGGTATAAAATGTTACAAGAGTAGAACAAGACAAAACATTACAAGTACTATTATGCTGACATATGTACAATATATACAATAAGACCGAGGCAGAGGTGCTGGAATAGGAGGGAGCCGCTTAGGAACTACTCACTGGTGGTGGTGGTTGGTGGTGGGAGCTACGAGCTCATAGGTTTGCATGAGGTTGAGGAAGGCTGCATACAGTTCCTTGTGCTTGAAGAGTTCTGACTGTTGACATGGCCAGGAGATATCGAGGCTCTGTGCCATAAGTTGGATAGCAAGTCTTTCCTTAGTTAGACAGATGCAATTGTAGAGGTAGTGGTCTGGGATGTCCACTGTCTTGCAGATGGCATAGAGGGGGGGGGACCGCTTCCCTGTGAACCTATGTAGATAACTGGAGAATTTCCCATGGCCGGTGATGAATTGCGTGAGAAGAGAGTTGTTAAAAATCCAGGTGTAGTTCTGGTACTCGTGGATGTTGGGGATATAGTTGTAGGTATGACTGCTGTGATTTTCATACCAAGAGTCCTGCCAGTGGTGGAGTGTGTCGTTGTATAGAAGTCTTTTAACTTTATTCAGGCTGATTTTTATTATAGATGGAGTCTAGCATGTCATTGTTGGCAGCTGTCTTTGCCAGCTGGTCAGCTCTCTGGTTACCAGTGGTACCATGATGACCGCAGACCCAGGTAATGCTGTAGCTATTGGAGGAGTTGAGAGTAAGTTTTTTGATTGCAGTTGAGATGGAGTGGAGCTGTTTGCTATTGATAAGGTTGATGGCAGTCTGTGAAGATTGCAATCTGCTTATGTGTTAAATGCTGTTCAGACCAGCCAACATTGATGCTAATGGCCACAAGCTCAGCCTGAAAAACACTGCATAATTTGCTTAGTCTGTAACCCTGCTGATGGATCTTATGGTTATTTTGCATAACAATGAATGTGCACCTGATGTTTCCATCCAGGCCAGAGCCATCCATATAGATTTCCACGTCGGAGAAATTGGGCGAACTGGTGTTAATTAATATGGTTGTTGAGGTAAGGAGGAGTGAAGTCGGTGACGGGATTCATTTGCTCAAAGTTGGCAGCGGGAATGTTGCAGATGACTGTACAGATGTCTTGGCCAGTCTTTAGCTTCCAAAGCTCGTACCTGGCATGAATAACGTCGGTGATGGGTGGCTTGTGGGTTATGGTATGAAGACTACTGTTCAGGGTTGTTCTGTAGGCCCCGATTAAGGCCTTGCACTGGGATGAAATTAGTTTCCTGGAGGGGTGAACCTTCTTGGCAGCCCAATTCCAATTGCCGCAACCATACGTGATGATTGGTGTGGTCATAAATGATACCAACTGCCTCGGAAGACCCCACTTCTTGTGGGCAACCTGGGAGAAAGCTGAAAGATGAGGTTGGTTCTATTGGTAATATATTTTATAGGATTGTCCCAACTAAGGTGGTGGTCCAACCAGACGCCAAGGTATTTGATTGCCCTTTCAACTTTGATGGAGTGATTATCCATGTGAATTGTCGGTGTGTGACGGTACAGATTTGGTTGCCTGGGTCTATTAAAAACAATGCAGGTAGTTTTGCCAGGGTTAAAATTGAGTTTGTGCCTGATGCTTCAGTGATGAACACAACTAAGCGTATCATTGCCTCTGCTCTCAAGTGTAGCACGGGAATTACCGCCAATCAGTATCAAGACATCGTCCGCATATGCTATGATGCCATCATGTCCAAAATCTTCTTGAAGAAAAGAGTTGAAGGCAAGATTCCATAGGAATGGTCCACAGACCGACCCCTGAGGGCAGCCTTGGGCAATATTTCTTTCCACATGATGTGAGCCATGTTGTAGTAGAGCCTTCCAGTCGTTGGGGTAGTCCTTGAAAAGTTGGTAAAGATGCAACTTTGAATATGTGTGATACAATGCACCCTTTAAACACTTGCCTCAAAGAGCATCAGAATTTCATTCTGAAAGGATTGGCCAACACTGCATTAGCTATCTTTGCCTCCAATCCCAACATATATGTGCATTTCAACCATGCACACCTCATACATCACTCCACCTGGAAATAACATTTTAGACATTTAGAGCAAGTTGAAATTTATAAGTCCACCCTCAAAAATACCACCATTAACTTCTGCAATGTAGATTCCTTCCTCCTGGTGTGGAAGTCATTCTACAAACCCCCCTCCCTCTCTCTTCCTTATGTCACCTCCCCTCTTCACACATGTACAGCAATCACCCATTGTTTCAACAACTGCAAGGTCATATAACCTGATGATGCCTGTTCAACATGGGCAAAAACATTAGCTACATATCTCTTGTTCTGTTGGTTATTTGGTTTTTGTGGCTTTTTTATGCATTTATATTATCTTTCAATCATGCATTGTATCCAGTTGACATTACTGATGAAAATATACACAAACAAATTTGAAATCTAGAATCATGCAGACCAAAATGCCTTTTTCCTATAAATTGTGATACCAAATTTTCTTTCTTGTTCTGTTTTTGTTTTAAATTAATAATGTGTTTAACAGAGAAAGAACAAGAAAATGGCTCTGTTATTCTCCCAACTAAGTGAGTTCTATTGACTTTTTGTGGATAGAAATAATAAAAATTATAAACATGGTTAGATACTTCAACTAGTTAGAAATAAATGAAAGTAAAATAAAATTTTATTTATTAGTATATTTATAAATGGGCCCTAGTAAAAACTATTTCAGTTATGTGTCTGAATATGTTAAAAATCATCTTGAGATTTGCAACAAGTGAAAAGGGGGCCCTCCAAAACACTTTGCGGGGAAATCCTGCAGTTTTCTGTTATGGTCCTGCATGTATTACTTTAATACCTAGTGAATTGGATGGTACCAATATATCTCATAACAAGTAGGCTCAAAAGCCTGCAGCTCCAGAAGTTTACTAAGTTCACCTGCAGCCTGTATCCAGGAAAGATTTCTCATCACTGATGTAAATCAAACCAGTCTGAATTTAAAGATGAAAAAATTTCATAAGTTTCAACATCATTAAATATT
>NW_019388907.1:0-5676 GCF_000671375.1 Centruroides sculpturatus
TAAATTAATATTTAATGACTACTTTAGTGCAAATTTTCCTTCTGAATTCTTTTATCTTTATCTTGATTGATCTAACTTGGTTAAAATTAAATTTTTCCTTTAAGTATGAATATGGGCCAATAAAATCAGTCATCCAAATACATATAACAATAAATAGAAAAAAATGTTCTTTCAACAAGCATAAACAAAAAATTATAAAATATAGTAATTTTTAAAAAATTAAATATATTTTGGCATATATCAAAGCAATTGTAGTCTCTTATATCATCTTGAGTCTTCTGGATTTATAGTTTTAGTAAATCTCTCTCTCTCTCTCTGATTTATTTAGTGATTTGCATAATTTTGAATTCCAGAATTACTTTTTACTATTTCTATCCATTTAATTTTGGGTCTTCCCCTCTTTCTTTTATCCAATCTTGCAAGGAGTTTTAGATTGGTGAACATCTGATAGCACATTCTTTCATCATGGCTTCATCATTAAAGCTATGTGGTGTAGATTTTACCTATTATAGAAATTATATAGTGTTGATTTGTCTTCAACTCTGTCCACTTGGTATGAATTATTTTTCTATTTTAACATGTTACACACAATATTTTTGATAATAAAAGGCTTATTTTGGTAATATTAATACATTTATCATAGTGATATATTCAAATTCTTTTTTTCATGTATTTATTAAGAAAATATATATTTTTAAATAAATTATATAAATAGATATTTGAATAAGAATACAAATAATTTTAAACAGAACATTTTTTAATTTGAATGTATATCTCTTTAATCCGAATAAATAAATAAATCCGGTAGACTTCCTCACAGACATAGACTCCATTTTTTAATTTCTCAAATATCTTTAGTTTTCATAATACCTTTTTAGGATGACAATCAATCAAAAAAAAAAATTCTTAAATAACTATGTAAAACAAATGAACACAAACTATTCTTTAGATGCTTTTGATTATAAATGCCTTCGATGGAACATTAAATCCAAAAAAAAATTTTACTTACTTAAAAATTAAAACCCAGGTGAAAATTTATCATTAATATTTTTAATTCAGCCAACTTTGAAAAATTTTTAAATGCATTATTTGGATACCATAGCTAGATTTTTATATCTTCTTATTTGTACTTAAACAATATTTATTCTAGTTGATTTTCTTAACATAATAGTTCAAGCTCATTATTAATAACTAAAAATTTAAATTAATATTGCAATAGTACTTTAATTTTAATAAAAATGTTTTACAATAAATTCATAACAATTTGACCTTTGTTTTGAATGAAGATACTAGTATCAAAGCATATTGATAAGAAAGTGAATCAATGTCATTCTGGATTTAGAGATTTTGAAGTATCTTCTTTAAAGATATTTCATAGAAATTAACAGGAAAATACAGTAGCATTATTATTGTTTCTTTATTTCTTATATATATATACAAAAATGTTAAAATATCAAAATACTAAATATTGATATATTAATTTTGTATTTAATAAAATTATGAAGATTAAATAATAATCCATTTTAAAAATAATATAAAAATTATAACTGTAAAAAAAAAGTATATATCTTACATATATTAAATATAAAGAAATATAAAGATACATTTTATTATGTAAATATACATTAAATGTAGTCAAAAAATTTGTTTGTATCTTGAGCAGCTAATCAGTAAACCCCTATCACTCCATCAATCAGTAACATTATGTTTGCTTTGTATTCTCATGTCCTCCTATTTCTATTCATGTTTCACTATTTGCTGTACTGTGAATACTCCTAAATAGATAGCATTCCATGAAGGATACAAGTAAAAGAACTGCACTAAATATTTTTAAAATATCTAATAAATATATTTATAAAAAAATAAATTACATAACAATAATGAAATTTTATTAATAATTATAGAAAGTCCCAATAAAATGAATGTAATAATTATATAAATTTTTTCTTAAGTTCATTAATTATGAATTATGCAAGAGAAAAATTCCGAAAGTAGATTATAAGATTATTTCAGAAAGCTTGCAATGTTATATTTTTAGGAACTGAAACATTCAAAGTTATTATCCTTAACTGAAATCAATATTTTAAGATGTGAAAAATTAAAAATTTTTAAATATTTTATGGTAATTACCTACAAAATAACATTTTTTGAGCCTCTCTTTAAATAAACATATATAAACATAAATAAATATATATTTTAAAATCATTTTGACAATTCTGAAGCTTTTCTAATTACAAATATAGTTACTTTAATTTAAAAAAAAATATATTACAAAAATTATTAAACAATAAAGAACTATTTTTATACAAATATTTGTTTTTGGATTAAAAAAACATATATTTTTCTTGCTTCCTAAAAATTGGTTGTGTTTTATATTAAAATAATAATATATAAATCTATTTTTCAATTGAGCAAAGAAAAAAGTTTTATTATTGGCATTATATATCATTATTTATATTAAAAACAAAAATTAATTACTTTTTATATATCTAACAATTATATATAAAAACACCATATATTCTTCTACTAATAATCATTTCTACTGATAGTTTGCTCAGTATCATTATTTTGAAAATTTACTTCCCTAGGGCAATACATTTAGATTCATTGATGCTTAACAGATGCCTTTAAATGATAAATTTACTTTTACTTTGATGTGTGTATGCATATATATAAGATACATTAGCAACTATCCAATAGGAAGCTTTTTGATAATTTTTAAAAAATTATCAGTTTCCTATTTTAATTATTAAAAAAAATCACTTAAAATTTTCCAATAAATTATGATGATAACATTTTTATTTTGGAAAATTATCAAAATCAATATACATATCTATTTATTAAGATTTAATTATATGAAATATATCAATATCTAAAAAAAAGTTATAGAAAACTGCAAAGGTCTAAGTTTGAAGTTGGAGAGAAGGATGTTAAGAGAAGTAGATCATATAATAATACAAGCAAATTAAATTGATGAAAAGAAAATAGAACAAACAGTTGGTGTCTGATGATTTTGAATTTAAATGTGATGGAAAAAACATGGAAAGGAACATTGGCTGTATCTTGTACCAAAAAAATGTTCAAAAAGATGTATTGTGTACTGCTGATAATGGAACGAAATTCTTCCTGAAAATGTTTTGGAGATTAAATTAAGCTGATTCCTTGATGAAGGTTTAACTTTTTGTGTTTTGTTTGTTTTATATCCCAGGAATTGATGAGTTATTAATATGTAAATATGTGAATTTTCATTGACATATATTTTTCATTTAATTTGTTATTGTATACCAACAATTTATTAACTTATTCTTTGTGATTAAGTATATGGTTGTCTGAAGATGAGTATTAAATACATTCAAAAACATTAACATAAGTTAATAAATTGCTGGAGAAATAAAGTGTGAAATTGTTTGCACATTTTTACATAATAAATGAGAGATTTTAAACAGACCAATCAGCTTAAAGCATTATTTGACATGTACAATTGTACAATATGTTGTATTGTGAAGTGTGAATTTTAAAATTTAACAGTTACATGATTAACATCCCATTTGTTAAAAACCTATCAACTGAAAACTTTCTATGAAAAATATGAAAATTTAAAATTGTAAACAATGTATTATAAAAAGGATTTAGAGAGAGGTGCTTATGAATGCTCATTATGCAGTTAGGCAATTTAAAAATAATGAAAATAGAACATAAATGACCTATTACTTCAATTATATTAAATATGCCATTTTATTTATATAGTAGAGTGAGTAAAGTTAAGATTAAAGCATCTTGGAGATCAATTTTCTTGAGAATTTGTTTATTTTTGGGTAACTTTTCACTAGATACACATTTGAGAAAATCATATATATGCTCACAAGCTTTTGGGATAACTTTTGGATAATAGACAGAGAAGTTTGAATCTGATGAATACACGCTTAATATAAATGGTTAAGCTGCTGGTAATGTTGGTTGCTTATGTTTCATGTAAATTGGACTTTATTCTGTATACCTGTATTATAAAAATTAATAAACTATGTTGATGAAAAAAAATTTTTTTTAACCTTTTTAAAAATCTGCAAACATGTGATCCAAGGAAATAAATAATTGTGCTGCAACACAACAGATATGAGTATAGACAACTTTGCATTATTTGAAAGCCAAATTGATACTTAAAAATAGTTTTGTATTAATTCTATAGTATGTCTCATTTAAAATTATACCACTCACCAATTGAGTAAAATTATGCAGCATTAAATAATGAAACATTGGTTATGCAAGTTTTCATAATTATTGAATGAAACAAAGTTTTCAAAGAGTTTTTGTCTAATTTTATTTTATCTCATTTGTCTATTATTTTCCAATATGAATATTACAGTAATTTTTTTCAATTGGTGAATGAGGCTGGTTTTACATAGGACACACTGAAGATAAAGAATATTGGTGATGCCATCTTACAAACCTTTCTGCATAATGTTTAAATTAAATTAATTTTAGGTAACAACATAATAACTTTCTGTGGTCATTGAATAATATTTAGGGTCCAGCAGTAGAGACTGATTATAAGCAAACAGTTAACTTAGGATTATTTATTAACAAATTTTTGTGAACAAGATTTTAAACAACATAGTTTGCCTTTTACATTTTGAAGATATCACTCAACTGGTCTTCATTCATACACAGAAACTTTGCATTAATTCTTTTTACCTCAATGTCTTTACTATTATAAATTTCTGTTTGTATCCTTGTCTACTTAGACCTTGTTTATTAAAAGGACTTATTATACTGGTGTAGTTTAGTTTCCGATTAGCAAATGGAGGAGATCTTAGTCAAAAGTCAAAACAAAATATCTTTATTTTCACCTCCTGAAAATAAAGATTCTCTATTTGCTAATTGGAAAATACACCAGTATAATAAATCCTTTTTAATAAACAAGGATACAAACAGACATTTTACATAATATAAATTTTTTGCCAACTGGTACATATTTTCTATTGTCAGGACTTATTAGACTGGCTTTACAGATACTGCAACAAAGTTTCACAGATCAGAAATTTGTTTTATTTAATATACCTGTTTTATTTAATCAGGTATATTAAATAAAACAAATGTCTGATCTGTGAAACTTTGTTGCAGTATCTGTAAAGCCAGTCTAATAAGTCCTGATAATAGAAAATACGTACTAGTAGATGAAAATTTATATTATAATAAACCAAGGACATTGAGGCATATTAATTTAGACATTTTACATCTTTGCAATATGTCAGTGGTACAACATATTCTTTATTGATTNATTATCAAATAATTCATGTTACGAATGTCAAAATTATATATTAAATTTAATTCAGAATGTTCATTCATTTGTTAGACAAAAGTTATTAATGCTACAAATTGTCTCCAATCTGATCATTTTTTTTTATTAGTGAAAAGGAAGATCATTAATGGTGATATGTGTATTGTGAAAGAAAAATCAATCACATTAGCAAAATAATTAATTCACACTATAAACCACAGATTTTTAATTTAAAAATGTATTTAATTGCTGTGTAATAATATTTTTAGATTTTTTTTTCTTTCAAACTTAACGTGTAAATATTCATTAGATTTACATATATTGTTATAACATTTATATACATACTTGTATAATTTTTGTTCTTTTACATTAACATATATAATAAATAGGATGTGTAA